>NW_009594055.1:11131-87225 GCF_000690535.1 Cariama cristata | reverse complement strand
AAAGAGTGACACAGTTCAGCAAACAGGAGGTGTTAAATTTTGCCTTCTATTGGAAATTGATCAGGGCACTTCTCCTTTTTGATATTCAGTTTTGTGATTTAGGCACCTGCAAGCTTCAAACTAAATGATCCATTTGATTATACAACCTTGTTATATGTAGGTGATGTATGCAAAAATAGATTTTAAGCTGCTTTTCCTTTTTTTTTTCTTTGGAGGGGGTAGGGTGGAAATAAACTATGCTGAGAAGGCAAAGACGTTCTTTATGTGTGTGACTTTGCTGCTTTTTTTTAATTTTTTCTTTATTATTTTTTAAAATATTAGTAGCAGTGGCATAGTAAGTATAAAGTAGAATTTTCCTCCTGCCCAGTGCTTCCATGGCCTCCTTGGAGTGCACTAACAAGTTGTGGTGTCTCATCAAGCATTCAGAGAGAGATTTCCAGCTACTTGTTTTGTGCTGGTGAATGAGTTGGATGCTTTCTCCTCCTCCTATTACTTTACTTGCCTTCCTGTCCCATCAAAGAGAAAGTACCAGCTGCTAATCCAAGGATGGATAGATGTGTGCGGCAGCTGTTGTCAGAATGTGTCTGGAATACACAGTTCTTATCTCCACTTCTCCCCTACTGCAAGTGTCCTGTGCGTAGGAAAGGAGTTGTACCCTCGAAGCACAGTTCTTTGCCTCCAGATGTTTTTTTTTGTAGGTGAAAAAAATTGCCTGAGGCAATCGTTAGACAGTTTGACACTATCTAGAACAAGAAAGATAATCACTTATTTCTTATTTTTTTAATCTATTGTAAACCTGTGCTTTTTAAAATACCAGTGCAGAAGCTGAGATAGTCTCAGCTGCAGAAAGTTGTCGAGCTGTCTGGTCTCTGCTTAAGAACTCTGTTATCTTAACTGTCAGCATCTTTAACCCAGGGACAAAACAATTGTGGAAGGTGTTGATGTGAAGCTCTAAGCAGAGCTTTCTAGCCTACTCTCTTTGTCAAAGCTAACTATTAACCTTGAAAGATGGGGAAATCTCAGCTCTAGCTGCAGATGTTTAGTACCTTAGCTGCACAGTTTTCAGTTGCCCTTGTTCACACGCATATTGAGCAGAGATGATGGCAGGAGGCCCTGGTCCTCCCCTTCATGTTAAAGCAGCAGTGAATGGTAATTCTGGCTGGTCTGTATCTGATTTCTTACAGCATCCTAACTATGATTAATTTTGTTCCTATGAATTGAGTATAGTTCATCAGACTGATGGTAAAATGAGGTTGTTCCTCTGAAGAATGCAGCTTATTTTTTAGCTTCAAATACTTCTGTCTCTGAATGGCAATATAAGCATTGACAAAAACATTTACCTTGATGATGTCATTATATGGACATGAATAAGAACAACTAAGGGAAGCATTTAAAAGCTTTTTAGACAAATCTGATTGTTAAAGAATATGTGAAATTACTTAAAATATTAAAATTATGATAGTTGAGATTTGTCAGACTAATAATACGCTTAAAACTAACTTTATGCCCAGTATTATAAAACAAAAACAACCTGATCTTAAAATATGTTGTACTAGAAATCATTGATTTAGCGTATGGAAATAAAGTTTGTCGAAATGCATTAGTAGATTTTAGTAATAGCCACTTCTGGTGCAGAGATTTTTACTGTCAGATCTGACAAAATGTTGGAATCTTAAATTTAAGCAAGCTAAGGAGAAAGGGTAGTGTCTTCATTCCAGATTTGTAAAGAGGGAGAGAAATCAGTAAAAAGATGGGATCTATTAACTCTGAAAAATCTGAAGGACTGACAAGCAGAAAGGATCTATTTGGTCACCAGATTTACAAACAACTTACACATTAGTACACTGTACAAGTTAAGCAACTTGTCCTTCGTTAGCATATTTCAGTAGACTGAGGTGGTTTCATTCTTTAGGGTGGGGAGAGTACAAATGCCAAATGAATCAAATTGAATATTGAATTTAAATTTCTCCTGTTTGGTGATTTAAAATATTGTGGCTATGGGGGAGAGGAATTCAGATGAGATGGCTGTGCAGGAGAGAATACCGACCTTACTGATTGCTGTGGGACAATAAAAGGAGAAATAGGGTAACAGTACAGTTTGGGGGAAGGAGTCTGACACACCTCACTTTCTGCCTTTAAGTTTTCATATGTACCCAAACGTCATGCTTCAAAGTTCAGGAAGATGGCTATTCCAACAAAACATAAGATTCATGCTCATGAAATACAGTAGCTGCCAATCAACCTAAGCAAGCATAACAAGCAAGAAAAGGTGAGATCAAGATTCTCCCTTTGTGATCATGGACTTGCCTTTTGGAAACAGCATCAGGCTCTCTCAAACATAGGCACACTACTTTGTATCTAAATAATTTTTATTCATAAGGAAAACTTAAGCATTCTCACCTGCCTTTTCACGTATACATTGAAATAATCTGTTGAAAGACTGAAGCATGTAGCTCAGATCTGAGTTGAGACTTTGAAGTGTGTGACCTATCCTGTGCATGTACATGCTAGGATAACCTTTTATGTTAAACTTAAGGTTTTTTCCCCTTGTATGCTGTGTAAATGCTCTTCTTGAATTGAAGAGAGACTCTGTGAGAGGATTTTGTGATTTCCCCTTCTTGTGTCGTGTCATCCCCCCCGTGATTAGCTTTTGGTGTTTGGTCAAGATTAAAATCCTCTGCTATTTGAAGTAACATTGTATGAATGCAGTGGGCCTTGCACTGTGTTGTCATTGACCTGTAGTCTGTACTGATGTTCATGGAGAGGTCTGTGCTTGTGGGGTGCAATGTGGAGGGCTTTTGGGGACATGAAAGGAGTTTGTGTAAAGAATAAAAGGGGTTTTCTTGGGGATTATGGGGAAGGAATCTGTGGCATATATGAAGTAGAGGAGTCTGGATTAAGAAATAGAAATGTATTCTGGCTGTGGAACATTGGGAAACTTCTCTGTTTTTTCTGGGAGGCATGTAGGCCTTTGGAGCCTTTTTCTGCTGGTGTGGCTTCAAAGGTGAAACTTATTCCATTCCTTAGTGATTTCTAAGAAGAAAACATGTTTCCCCCTCTCCACGGTCTCTGTCCCTTCTATGTCTTGATTAAACTCTTGCTTCTCAATCCTGTCTTGGCATCTGGCTGCGAAGCAAGTTTTTGCATGGCAGTACAGTGTTGGATCATTCTTGAAAACTGTTTTCCTGAAACATTTTAAAGTTAGTAGAGGCTTTCTGTAGGCCCTTCAGGCCCTTTTGTGTGTTTGGCATTGCTTTTGGCATGTGTTCAAACCTAGACATCTCGGCACCTATGCGTTTGCCTTCTACAGCTGTGTGGGTTGGCTTGGCGCTTCCCTTGATGTAGTAGTGTCCTTTTTGTTCTATTTCAGGTGTGATCTCCAAGGAAGACTGCTCAGCAGCTTCAAAATTAAGTGGCAGAGCAGTGTCCAAGACAGAGCACCAAAGTTTTTGTTTGCTTCCGAGTCAACCATGACTTGTAGGGTGGAGGGGGGATGGATGTCAAGTAGTATCATCTATGTGTTGAAGAAACAGGAGAAGGTCTCTTCTTTGTATAGCCCTGAAGTTCTACTTGAAGCATCCCATCAAGATTCTTGAGGTCAGCCAGTGTATTTAAGAATGTATTTGAGACTGAAGTCCAAGTTGATCAAGACAGCTTACTGGCAGAACTCTGCCAATGTGACTTGTTCTGGTGCAGGATTCCTCTTCATTCATCAGTATTAACCACAACAAGGAGACTCCATCAGATAAGGGACCCTGTGAGGCACTATCTCCTGAAGCACTTCCTGCATAGCATGTCCTATGTGATGCTAACTTGCACTTCATGGCAAAGAAAAGCTGAATTGTTGAGTAAATAACCTGTGTCAGCAACCTTGGTTATGCTGTGGCTTGAGAACCATGCTGTGCTCAGTATGACCCATTCTCAGTGTTCCAGGAAAGGTACCACGGACTCTGTGCCACAATACTTTAAGACGTTCATCTGTCTCTCTTTGGCCAAGCGTCATATATCGGCATAGTCTATGTTCTTCTGATATCAAAGAGAAGAAATATATTTGAGGTAGCTCTGATCTTCTTGCGTTCAGGACAGCTAGTGTTAGTGCTTGCCTGTGCATCTGCAGTGCTACATGGCCTTTGTTGGCTGGAGAACGGTATTGCATGAATGAGGTCAGTTGCTGGAGCGACAAGACCTGCTGCCTCATTTTTAATGAAGGTGCTAATTGCTGGCATGAAGGAGTAGAGAGCTCATTGCTCCTGGAAGAATTTCCTGTCTTAAGTTCTGCAGTAGCTAAAATGCTCACATTATCATCTCCCATCTGTTCAGGGGTCTACATTCAAGTTTGTGGCCCCAGTAGCGGTCTAGTGCCTTTGCAGAGCTGTGAACAGGGTGAAGGTATACGGAGCCTCTTGCCTGATCTTGAAGACAGACAGTTCCCTTTCTTGCCAGTGTTCCTGTTTATTATCTGCTCAGATTTGTACAGGTCTTCCTTCTTAGCAAATATCTTGCAGTGGAAGACTTAACAGCACCGTGGTCTAGAAATCTAGATGGAGATACAGAGTGTCATTTGGAAGAAGCTTTTATTGGTCTGATGCCAGAACCATTTGTGTCATTTTTCTTTTTTCAACCTCCTGGGATCTTGTGCACTTTTGTGAGAAGGTGATTGTCATCGTCAGTTCAATGTTTCTGAAAAAAGCACGTTGGAGAGCTTTTTCAGTCCAGTCCTGAGAATGCAGACCTGGCTGTTGGTGAATGAGCAACCTTTGAAGCAGGTGCTAAGGTGTTGGGCTATGTGAATTTGAGCACCTCTGGAATTAATGGAAGATTCAGGCACAATATGTATGGTTCCTGTTTGTTGCTCTGTGCATCATTGGCATTCTAAGTTTGAGGGCATCTCATATGAGGAAGAAAAAGACTGCCTTTTAAAACAGACTGTTGCAGGGTTTGGTTATTTTTTAAAAAATTCTCATTTTAGGAACTGCAGTGCAATGGAACTTAGTCTTAAAATTTCCTTTTTTTTGGGACATAGAATTGAAGACCTTTTTTTGGAAAGGCAGCAAAGTACCAGCCTCGTTACAGGAAGCCTTCCCAAATGGAGCTGTTAGACCTTCTTTCCATCCTTGACCTGTCTGCCGAGAATGTAAGAGCATTTAGAATTCTGATTTATGTCAAAGTGGATTGACAAACGTCAGTTAATGAAGTTATAGATCCAAGTTAGTTTCTAGGCCTGATTGTCCAGTCTGGAATATTTACTGATATAATTTGATTGTTCCTTCTTTGGTGAAGAAAGATCAGGAGATTCCCTCCACATATTTCAGTGAGAGCAGAATAAAAAAACTTCTTATGTAGCATTTCTCATTTCATCCCTACTGACCATCTTATACAGCGTTTTCTTTTTGGAATTCTTTTCAGTACGCAAAGGTTAACAATTCTTCAGGGACTGGTTGTATTGTCACTGGCATGAGAAATGTTCAGCACGAGCAAAGGAAGTGGTTTCCCACTAACTTCCAGGACGGCCAGAAAAGTGTTAGTCTTGCAGTAGATTGTGTAAGTGCTTGGTGAAAGATTAGGAAGAAAGAAGCATCTTCCTTATCAGCACTCTGTTTCTTTTCCTGTTCTCTACTATGCCTCTGTCGCGCCTGCATGCTTTGTTCCTGGTATCCCATGAAAAGGTTTGCCAGGCCTTTATGCAAAGGCTTCATATTTTTTTCCTAATGTCTGAAGAAAAGCAGATGGAAGGCTTCCTTCACAGTTCTAATTGCTTCTGAATCAACAATGCCCTAGGCACTCCTTGTTTATCATGGGGAGATATAGATGGTAAGTATTGCAGACAGTGAGATTAGAAGCTGTGGTAAAATGATTTAAAGTTGATAGCCACTTGCCAAACTCCTGTCAATTTTGCTTAATGTCAGATGTAAGTCTGGTAACTTGCCATCATGGTGTGCTGGGGAGTTTTCTGTGCTTGGTATCTAGCTGTGGTGCCTCCTTTTTAGGCAGCAGATATACCTTGGAGGATAAGGAAAATAGATTTATTTTTTTAATAAAGTTTTTTGGTTTGGAAAGTGTTAAAAAAAATATAGCAACTTCTTAAATTTGGCAAGAGGAGAATCTTGGCAGCAGGAAGGATTTGCATCATATCTTGGGCAAATTTGGTTAAAGTGAAGGAAATGTGAACTTTTATCTCATAAAGCTGGAAAAAATCTCAATGTTTCTTCCCTTGCTTACTAAATACTCTAATTGTAGTGTACAATTTCCATACTCATTGACATATTGGTGTATTGTGCTTGTAGGGCTTGAATTTTATACAGGACAAAGACAAGCAAAGTTGCCTTCCATTAAAACAATTTTGAAAAGGTAAGTCATCTGGTTTTATAGCTCAGATATGTTGAACAAAGAAGATTTAGTTGTTTGAGTGTCATTTAGCAGAACGGGAAACTTTTCTGAGGTTGTGCTCAGACAGTTCTGACAGAGCTGGAAGGGAAGGTGTATTCAATGACATAATTTCACAGTACAACTGAGACAACCCGGCAACTTAAAGTTGTGCAGTGGGCAAGGGTCTCTTCCCCTACTTCTAGCTTTGCAGTTTCTCCTCTTGCTCTCCTATCCTCTGGCATTAACTCTGGTGCTTATCTTGCTGCAAGGAAAGCAGATGAAAACTGCAGACACAACAAAAAGTGCTTCCCTCCTGGTGTAGTTTTTCCATTGCTTTCATGGCACAAATTGGTTATCCTGTGGGCAGAAGGTTGCTGGGGCTAACTTATGTTGACAACCTGAAACACAGAAATGGGGAGGTAGAAGGCTAATTAACGGCTGAGGGGGAGCAAGACCTCTCCTTCTACAAGCTGCCAGCTGTTAATGCTTCAACACATATTAAAAAATCAGTTTGAATCTATACTGTGCTAAATCTCAAATTAACATAAGTCTAGTCATGGTTTAATCTAAAATGGTGTACTCTGTTATTGCCATTTAAAAAAACCTGACCTTTGCAGGAGGAAAATAGGAAATAAATGCTAAACATGACTTACCAATAGCTACTGGTGAAGGGACTGAAAGTCCCTTTCTGCAGGCAGCATTCCCTTTCTAGACTTAGGGTTTCTAGTTGCTGTTCCTGACTTTTTCCATTATTTCTATTAGTTGTCAGTAGCGGTGCAGTCCCTGGAAAGGCTCATTCTTTAGTAGTTCCTGATCCGTAAGATAAAGTGGTGTACCATTGCTCAGCCCTGTATCATAGAGGGCAGCTGTAGTTTCACAGAAATCTGTAAACTGATGCTACGTAGTTGTCTTGTGGTGTTAATGGTTGTAACTCAAAATCACCTTATTTGAGAAGCGTATGTGGTCATATGAATGCTTCTGACCCATCTTAATGCAAAAATAAATTGGCCAACATAGCCAGTATTAACTATGTGATTACTGTAAGGCTTGCTGGCTCACTCTGCATTGAGATGAGCTAGAAGCTTCTGCATCCTCTGAACACCTGACCTGATGTTTTACTGGTGGCTGAGAAGCAATAATATCTTAAACTGTTCTAATTCAGCTTGGATTGATTATCCCCTCAGGCAAGATTAGCACTGTGCTAGTGATACGTGCTTCAGATAATATGCTCAGTTCTCAAGCAAACTGCAGCTAGAGGAATTTTAGTAGTAGTTGCTCATGCAGATATGTCTGCTGCTAAATTTCTGGTGCTTGAATTTGTCATTAGACTGATCTCTTGCACCAGGCGAAGCATTTGTTTACCTTTATTCTGGAAATATGGTGGTGTGAATCTGAATTTACAGAGTTGGTAGACTCAGTATAGCAAAACCAGATGGTTAGCTAAGCAGCCATTGCTGATTTAGCTATAGGCAGTCAAACTTCTGATGATATTCCTGTAGTGAGAACTCTGGATTGAAGAAAAATGAAAAAGTGTTTGGTCTTATGCCTCTTCCTGATGGAGTCTGAACTGGAAACACATGCATGCTTAAGCATTATTGCAACTTTATGATGTAAATTGACATGTCTCTATGTTGCTAATAGGCCAGAGTGTTTGGATTTTATGGTAAAATGCACACAGAGTGATGACTTAAGAGGAGGAGTGCATCAGGAGGCCATGAATTCACTTCAAGTTTTTAGCCGCTTTTCTGTTAATTCTCTGTGCTTCACAGCTGTTTAAGAGCTGTTAAAAATACCTTGTTTTGGAACTAGAGATGTTTACCTCTCTCGGACTGAGAAGATGAACAAATCTGCAGCAGCAAACTTGAGAACCAGAGTCTGGAACCGTACAAGAAATTAACTTCCTGGTGGTGATGTCTTCTGAAAAGAACATCCCAGTCTAGGCTTCCTGGATCTGCTAGACCTCGTTTTTTTCCTGTTGCAGGAAGAGTGTTTAGATATCCTGATTCTGACAATTTCAAAGTGATTGTAAAAGTGCTTTAAAATCTGCTGTTCTGGCCAGCCGTGAGGGAAGAGCAGCTTGGGTCTGTGGTGAGTTTGAGTTGTAGATGTCCTCTGCCTCTGAAACGTCAGGATTCAGTCCCTGCTGATGGCTGACTATGGTATCTTCATGTGATGGAATTTCTGGATGTTTTCTCAAGACTTTTCTTTAAAAAGATGCAGAAAATAGAAACTCTGTCAAATACTCAATATGCACCAGAGTTAGTGTTCCAGTACAGATTCATCTGTTTCATATAAAAATAAATAGTCCCCGGTTGAAATACTGGATCTAATAGATCTGGCTGCTGCTCCTCTTTCTGTCTTTTAAGAGTTCTGGGCATAAAGTTGGAATTAAGGTTGAGGTGGCAGTTGTGATTCTGACTAGTCAAGTGCTTGGACATGGGGAACCCGATTTTTAACTTGGCTGTTGTGAATGCTTTGGTGTTTATAGGAATGTGTGCAAAATCTGTCTTGATGCTTTTTATTAATGTAAAAAACCCAAACCAAAAAACAACCCTTAAGAGCTCTTTAATGGTACATAGTTTTGTAAAATGCCATGCTTGTTAGTTTGGAAGAATGAATTGTTCTGGAATTTTCAACAAATAATGTTCTGTTTTGTGAGTGGGAAAAATGTGTAGTTGAAAAGGTTGCTTGTTCTCAGTTTTTAAAAATAAACATTCAAACTTATTTCAAGTGGAGAAAGTTTGGCTTATTGAAATGCAAAGATCTAGAACTTATTTGGGATTTTTCTCTTTGCAGATATATTATAAAATGTCTAATGGTTATGAAGATCACATGGCCGAAGATTGCAGGGATGATATTGGTAGAACAAATTTAATTGTGAACTACCTCCCTCAGAACATGACGCAAGATGAGTTACGGAGTCTATTTAGCAGTATTGGTGAAGTTGAATCTGCAAAACTTATTCGGGACAAAGTTGCAGGTATAGTCTAGTATATAAGAAATTTTTACTTTGTGGTAGACTGCTCAAGTAAATACTCAATTGTATGCAATTTAATGTAGAAATATTAAATATTTGTGCGTGTACTCAAATTATTGACAAGTATGCATATAACTACAGTAATGCTAAGACTAGATATTGAGTATTAGGAAGATAGAATTCTTAAGGCTAAATTAATGACTATTTTGTATATAGTTAAGAAGTCCAAGAAGTACAGTTCCTGATTTGAACGTAAATAAGCATGTCTAAAACTAGTTTGAATTTGGTCCCCAGCTTGCATTCAAGCCCCATTCTTCCTACAGTCTGAGCATTTTTGACTCTGCCAGAGCTCTGAATATGCAAACAAACCTTTTCATCTGATTTTGATCAGTAAAATGAAGGTGTGGTGTGTGTCTGAAATGGTTGTAGGCCTTATCATTCTTCAGGAATTTAACTTGTAAGTTCTTTAAATAGGATTGTTAGTAGTAGCTTTAAAAAAAATGAGAGGAATGAATTGTTCAGATTTATGAAACTTAATGTTTCCTTGAAAACAAACATGCTGGTAGAACAACTAGTTCCATAAGCCATATCTATTTAGTTGCAGGAGCTTTTTGTCTGCTCTGTGAAGATGTTTTAATGTTTGCACTGTTGAAAATCTTCATTTACAAATTTTGGTTATTCTTGTTCAGAATTCACGGAATCTTGGATTTAGTGGGAGAGCATGCTTGTTTATGTAAATAAAAGTAATTGTGCTGTTAAGTAGCTATGCATGCTTGTATGTTCTCAGCCTGCAGATGATTGCCTTGTGGAATTTTTGGCTGCACATGCTCAATCTTGTATTTCAGAATATAGCAATACTGACTTAGATCATTATCTAATCCATAACAAAACAAGTCTGAAACTACTTCAGTGTCTGTAAAAAAACTGCATGAAAGCTGATGAAACACATGAGAATTTTTTGTGTGTTCTCTTAACTGACTTTAGTACTTTGTTTTATATGCTTGAGAATAGACATGAGAACTGAATAATTAAAAACTTCAGAATTTACTTTCAGAATAGCTTCTCTCATTTCCATGTCTTTTAGTTTTCCTAATTTCTTTCAGATGAAGTTTCATGTGATAGCCATCTTGCTAAATCTGTACTTATGGAATGTGTATGTAAAATCATAATGAAATAGTTACATAAAATACTGATTTCTTTGTATATTTTGATGGCTGAGTATTCAGCCTAGATGTTCTCATACAGTTTGAGATGCTTGAAGTAGAGGCTTGCTCTGGAGGCTGCTTTTGCAAGGAAATAAGACCACTTATTTAACGATAGCAAACCATTCATCAAATGTCACAGCTGATCCACACCTTAAACTTTCAAATAAGCACAAAATCATCCGTGTGGGAGATAAGGATATTTGAAATGGGAAGCAAGACACATCATTACCTGAAGTTTGAGAGTCTACTTCATGCTGTTCCCTGTAGCATCAAATACTGTGGTAAAGTCTGGTTAACTTTAACATGGAACTTGTCGGTGCTGGGCAGTTTAAAGTCCAAAACATATGCCCGTGTTCGTCAGATTTTTCTTAACAACCCTCTGAAGAGTGTAAAGTAAAATCCCTGTTAGCATTGTATAGAGTCCTTGACTGCTTGTGGATGAAATGCTCACTTGTCTCTAAAGTGATTGCAAGTGTTTAATTCTGCAAGGCTGCGTTGGTCAGACCACTTAATTTTGTTGCTACCTTGCTACCTAACTTTTCATACACTTGCAACACTGTTAGCACCAATTCCCAGTCCTCGTCATGCTCACTGATAGTTTTGGAATATCAGTAACTAAGAATTGGCTTCTTTAACAACCTTCTAAAAGTACCACTTTTTTCCTTCCTTTTGCCTTTCTTTCCGCCCTTTCATGTTTGCATTAAGATTTCTGTATTGTAAAACTTCACTCTAAGCAGATCTGATGTTTGGCTCCCTCTGAAAAGAGCAGTCTTGTGGCAGAGTTCTGCTTTCCTTGTGCCACCACTTGCATTTTTCTGACCCCATGGCAGACTAGCATCAAAACTAGAGCTGCAGGAAAAACCTGTGTAGCTCCCTGACCTTCGTTTCTGTGAGGTCAAATAAGTCGTAACACTGGCATGTGAGATGTAGTGGGGTTGAGTGGCCTGGACAGGAGGGAGGTAGCCTCTCCTTTTGTTGGAATTAGACTTTTTAGATCAGTTTAGAGTTGGGTGTGTTTTTTTGTTTTTGTTTTTCCCAATGAAATCACAGCTTGGGTGCCACCATGACATTGTATTAAATCAAAGCATTTTGTCTTTGGATTTCCCTTTTTGACTGTATTTGCAGAGTTAAAATCAAATGTTTGTTTGATAATGCTTATTGTTTATAAAACAATGACTAATGTGTATATTTTTTCTCAATTCTCTCAATGGAACACATAGGGCAGAAAAGGTCTTCTGCCTGAAATGCAGTTTTTAATGACTTATTGAACTACCCTTAGCTTTCTGGAGACTGATTACTTTCATTCAAGCATAGATTTGAAAGCCAAAGTTTTGTTTTAAGCGAAATATTTCATTACAATCAGAGTTATGTATGTTGGGTTTTATTTCAAATACAGCATGGTACTGACCAATCTTACGTTCCATGTATTAATTGTGTTTATAAAATTTAGAGAAACTCTTTGAAACCACTATTTATCCTTTATGTTATTATTGATGAATGCTATAGGAAGTTGAAAGTAGCAGCAAACCATACTGTTAGTTTACATTCCTTACTATGAATTTTCTGCTTTGTGTACACATGGATTATAGCCGTTGGTAAAAGTATGACTATGCATTTATTTTGTAGTTTGAGACGTGATAACTTCAATTACTGCAAAAAACCAGAAAATGTAAAGAGAATCTTGTGCACAGTAGATGAACATTAGTCAGGGTGCAGTACTCCTTCAGCTCTTCCTGATCATACTCAAAAGACAGGGTGCTGATCTCTTCACTCTCCAATTTGTGTTTTGCATTCCTAAGCACTTCCAGACATGGCTTTGCTTAACTTGTGATGAGTGAGTCGGTACTTGGAGTCAGTGGGCAAATACTGGATTGTTGCTTGATGTGCTTGTATTTATGGTGAGTGTGTCTTGGACATCGAGGATTTTCCTAAGGGAACTATAGAACTCACATTGGATACTGTTCTTTCTGTCAGATGTTAAGACTACCACTAGCCATACCTTAGGGCTTTGAGCCCTGGGGAAACATTAGAAGATTGCCTTCCAATGTAGTATGGCTTGGTGTCAAGTCTTGAGATGTAACTTTTCACTGCTGCATCTCCTGGCCCACTGTTGCTGAGGCTTGTGCGTAGCCTTTGACCCAATTCACTTGATGAAATCCTCTCTTCCTGTGGCTCTGGCTCATGAGGCTGAGAGCAAGGAAAAGTACTGGGGTTTGTCTGATCAGCCTGCACTGATTAAACTGTAGCCCTCTAGCACTGACTTGACACAACGATGCCAGACTTGTGCTCCGTACTGATTTGCTGCCCAGCAATGTGTTAAATGTCCTCATTCTTAGAGAAACTGTCTCCTACCATAGATGATTCAACAGAAGAAATATGTACTGTACTGTATTTTGCATTGGGGATGCTTGACTTTGCTGGGACATCCAGATTCCAGCCTCTGGGTTTCCAGCCAATTGGCTGTACTGAACTCCTCTTACAGGTGAAAGCATTTCTCTTCCTTCGGTATCTGTTAATGCAGAAATCCAGGCCTTTGTGCCACTCTTGTGGAATTTCTCGCAGCACAGATGCAGATGTCTTGTGTCAGGATGTCTGATTGGGCACCATGCAGATGCTCCTAATCAATAACTGTAAACTTTCTGAGAGAACCTGGTTGTCTTTAGTCTGCCGTTCGTGCAGGTGTACGCGGACTTTTAGTCCTTCTGGACCAAATGCAAATGCTAAAACTGAAAGTTAGTCTGCCATGAGTGTAAGTTGTATTTAGTTTCTCTGTTTTCCCCTTACCCTGCTGAAAGTGTTGGTGCTTTCAAACCTGACTGTCCTAAAGCTCTGAAAAGGTTGGGTTAAACTTTCCCCATGTCTTTAGCGTCTCAGACCCCTGTGGGAACTCTTTGTTGCTTATGACACCCATAACCCTACTCCAGGTACCAGGTGACAAGTTTGCTGTGTGCATCTCTTTAAAAGTGTTCTGTCTGATGGCAGTTGATTTTTTTGTTCCCTCCCTCGCACCTTCTGTACTGCTTGAGCAGGGAATAAGGTATCCCTGTGATACTCATGACTTTCTACTGTAGGAAATCTAGGATATGATCCTTCAGACTGTGCCAAAAGCTCTGTCTGTACCTGTCAACTACCAAAATAAGGCCATCTCTATGCAGACACTGAAAGGAGACGGTGGGCTTCCTCTCCACTGTCTGCATTTGCTTAGGTAAGTTGGAGCTCTGATGAAGCTTCCTAGAGTTGAACTCCTTGATCAGCAGCTATCGGGGGCAAAGGTATCGCTCCACTGTTGTTGAAAAATGTGGAGCATAATGGACATTTTGGGGTGACTTGTTAAGGTTGTGTGCAGAAAGCTGGGATCCATCTCAAAAAATACTGTCGTTACGGCTCACTGGCACTGCAAGTGTGCATGTGGCATGTTGCTTACAGGACCAAAAAGAAGGTAGCTGGAATTCCTCAGGAACTGGTTTGCATCTTCACCTTTTCCCTTTTTCTTTTTGTAATATCTTCTGTGGAAGACTCTTTCACAGAAATTATGCAGCTGAAAAAGAAATGAATGGCTGTGTCCTTGTAAGCTTTTAAAGCAAAAAGGTAAGGAAGATATTATTGTACTACTTTCAGATGCTGAAAGGCAGCAAGTAGCTTTCTAGCTCAGATGACAGGGTAACTCTTCATTTCACTAGTGCAGTGGACCCCAGTCTAGAAACAGGATTCTTAAGTGTTATTGTTTTGTGGAAAGTATTTAAGTATTCTCTTTAGCTGAAATTGTTTCCTTTTGCATGGAAAACCACCATGAAATTGCTTATGCAGTTTTTCTGTTAACTGTGTAATTGGAATGCATCATTACCCCTGGATTTTTTTCTAGCTTTTTAATCACATTTGGTGGTATGTAATTTCTTTAAATGTGTATACAAGAATGCCTAGCAACAATGGTTAACTTAATGAAAAGTGCAAATAGTTTGCAGAGAATTTGGCCAAATACTGAAGATGTTAACACCCTTCTAGCTTTGCTAGCTTCACTTAATTTCCTTTATCATAAGGTTGGCCATATGAACTACCTCGGAGGTAATAACTGAGTTCTAGCAAGGGTATGGGAATACACTCAATGTAAAGATTGCTTGTGTTCTTTAAGTGGGTTTAGAGCACAGCTAGCAGAAGCAGCAGCTGGTGCAGCAGTTCCTGGGCTCTGCTTCTAAATGTTCTGGGAACTTCTGGGATTGTCAAGGGACTTCTGGGAACCCTCTGAGGAACTGGAGTGCTTGCTGCTGCCAGGAAAAATGATGGCTGTAGAAGACCTTAATGTCTAGCAAGTTGCTCTGAGTTCTGTCAGGTGTACTCGATCAAAGGGAGGTTGGAGCTTTTGTTCCAGTTGAGCCCTGGTTAGGGAGAGTCAAAGCATCTGTTTAGCTATTGCTTAGGACAGGCCCGTATAACAGTCTAGCCTAGAGCATACCTCCCAAAGTGCTGCGAAGAGGCGTAGAGTGCAGATGGGGACCACGGACTGTGTTGCGATCAGCCTACATACACTCGGGAATGGTGGTAACATAGCTGCACAGTCTCCAGCAGTCATTGTAGCAGCTATCCCTGTAACATCAGAGCCCTTGACCAAAAAAAGAGGTACCTTGACCAAATAAGATGGTGGAACTCTGCAGGTCTTGGACTGCAGGAAGTGCCTGGGGCCTCTCACTTAGGCTGGGTAGAGAGACATGTTCTTACTGCTGCAGGAGGACCTGTGTCACCAAGTGAAGGACCCATGGTTGAATTGAAAACCAGTCTCTGTGGTTCGTGATCAACACCACAAAGTCCAACTGAAGGCAAGTCACTAGTGAAATGCCCAAAGGTTTGATATCAGGGCCAATTCTGGTTTAAAATTTTCGTTAATGACCTGGACGATGGGACAGGTTGCACTCTCAGCATGTTTGCAGCTGATACCAAACTGGGAGCAGTGGCTGGTACAGCAGGTGGTTGTGCTGCCATTCAGAGGGACCTCGACAGTGTTCTCTGAAAGCTTTAAGGAAGGGCTGGCGTAACAGAGGATGACTTCCTACTGCTTTAGGGTTGTGGGTATCTTTTTGCTTTATCTGGAGACATTGAGAGGGTTAAATATAGAATCATAGAACCATTATGGTTGGAAGAGACTTCAAAGATCATCAAGTCCAACCTTCTACCCAACGCCACTATGCCAACTGAACTATGTCTCAAAATCACCACATCTAAATGTTTTTTGAACACCTCCAGGGATGATGAGTCCACCACCTCCCTGGGGAGCCTGTTCCAATGCTTAACTACTCTTACAGTGGAGAAATTCTTCCTAATATGCAACCTGAACCTCCCCTGGTGCAACTTGAGACCACTTTCTCGTGTCCTCTTGCTAGTTACTGGGGAGAAGAGGCCGACCCCCACCTGGCTACACCCTCCCTTTCCGGTCATTGTAGAGAGCGATCAGGTCTCTCCTCAGCCTCCTCTTCTCCAGGCTAAACCACCCCAACTCCCTCAGCCGTTACTCATAAGACTTGTTCTCTAGGCCCTTCACCAGCTTTGCTGTTCGTTGGACATGCTATATATATTCATGCTTAATATACCTTCTTATCGTACATAGGCACATAAAGTCAAAAAGGCCAACACAGTTGTACTAGCCATTGCGTGAAGTACTTCGCTTTACAAAAGCTGACATCTTCATTTCATTTGCCTTTCTTTTCCCTCATCAAACCATAGAAATAGGCCACGTAGCAAAATCTTTAGTTGTACTCTCATACTTCTCAACACACTTTTACTGGGAGTTATTGTTCCACATCTTAGAATACTTTCATTCTCTTCCAACAGAGCAGCAGTATGTTTCTGCAGAATAACAATTTAGTTCAGCTTAACCTATGAATGTGTTGACTCTGAACACTGGCTGAGATTTTGCATCGTAATGTTTGCAGCTTAAAAAGTGTCATTATTTGAAAGGTGAAGTTTCTTCCTAAGCAGATGGGGGGGATTGATTTTTTTCAGCTCTCAGCATCTTGAATAGTCAGGTTTCTGTTCCAACCACAGATGAACAAAATATGTCATAACGTTTAAAGAAATGAGATCTTACGGTATGCAGACAAGGCATTTTCCTCCTAAAGACTTCCTCAAGAAATCAGCCTGTGGTATTCATGCACAATTTTGGGCCTAGTATTTTCTGTGTTCACTTTACAAATCCTTTTTACTTCACAGCATCGAGGATGCTGGCAATTCATCTGGAAAAAGAGCCCTGGAGCAACTTAAATAAAATCTCGGTAGAAAATATTCTGGAAATGAGAGAAAAGAAAAAATGTGATGAGAACATATAGAAATGACAAGTATGCAGAAGGACTTCATTAAATGAAACGAATTACTAAAAATATTAAACCTTTTTTTTTCAGGACTTGAAGCTGTCACTTTTACTGCATATAGTCAAATTTTTTAAAATATTGTGGAGATATAGTGAGATCTGTGGAAGCTGTCTCTTTGAGCCTGGGTAAAGAATAGACTTACGTCAAGTTAGCTTCATAGCGTTTGACTTTTTTCTGAAGAAGTGTCTGTTTGAATTGCTTGTAGTCACCTTTGTTTCAAGCAAATGGAGGAGAGGCCACTTTATTTGTAATTCATAATGTTTTCCTGAGTTGTTCGAAGATCAGGCTTTCCAAATCAGTTGAATGCAATTTTGCCCTTAAACTTCAGGAAATGAGACTGCTCATTGTTTGGCCACGGAACAGAAAGAGGCTTGTGTCCTGGTTTATAAAGCCGAATGAAGCAGTGGGGACACATTCTGTGTTTGAAAATCGTTACCAGTAAGACTGGATATTATTTTCTTTGTTTCCTTTCTAGTTCCTTTCTGGGCAATCAAAGTCTTTTCAGTAAGACATGCTGGTTTTAAGTCTTAAGCAAAAGCAGGAATTGGCTCAGATAGCAATCTATGTCTTAGTCATAGAAACTGTAATAAGGCTGAATTCGGTTTCTGTGGAAGAAAGGTATGGAGCTGTTGCATTGACACTGACCGCAGAGGTGTTTGAAGGACAAATATCATGGAAATGCTTAAATATAAACCTAACCTTTTGGTTTTGTAATCGAAAGGGTATGCTTAAAGTGTAGGTGGAGCATGGTGCAGTGATTCTTGGTGTAGAGTTGATTTGACTAATCCATCCTTACAACAGTACAGTGCTTCCCAGGTGTTGTACTAGGTTAGGCACAAGACTAGGCTGTCCAGCTAGGCTGAGCTTTTGTCCCCAGCCCGACACAAACATGATTATGTGGGATTTCTGCAGTGCTCTCTTGGTGTTTGCATGACTAATGATAGTTTTGGACAGCATTTATGCCTAAACTGGAGATGGAGCAGAACTGTAAAAAGTAATTTGGAATGATTAATAGTAGTTTCAAGAAGTTATTCAGGCAAAAAAAATTTTAAAATTACTGGCTTCTACTTTCCAAAATCTGTATAAAAGACTGTAGAATGTTTTTTGTTTTTTTTTTTTTTTGGGGCAAAGTGAAAGTGACTTTTAAGATTAACATGCTACTTTAGTATCAGTACTAAAACTACTGTACATAGCTCTAGCTCAGGCAGCATGTTTTCTGGGCCTTACTGTGATCACCATGGTACAAGTGGGAAAGAATGGGTGTGTTTCAGAGAAGGAAAGCAACTTCTCAGTCTCACTGATGAAGCCAGGTGTAAGGCCATTGCTAAAGAATGGAGGACTGGGTACTTGGGGACTAGATCAGGAGAAAAGTTTTGGTTCAGGCTATGGGTTTTAGTTTCAGATTTGTGTGTTTTTGAAGTAGCTGAGATGCATCATCTATATCTTTAGCGAAGGACTAAGTGTAGGAGGCATTTCCTGTATTTTCAAAAATATACTGAGAGCAATGTGGTAGACTAGTAATAAATAGCAATCACTTCTATGTTGTGATGATAGGGTTTGATCTGCATGGGCTTGTAATGGAAAATCATGCCTTTCTACTGTTAGTTTTGAAGATCGGTGATTAAATACTGCAGATGTTTGTTAGCATTCAAAAATATGTTTTGACAAAAGTCCTTCAAGAAGCTGCTTTCTTTTCTTTCTTTTTTTTTTTGTAAGGACACCTTGTAGTATGAAAACAAAAACTACTAAGGGGGCAACGAATAGCAACTCCACGTCTCCAAAGTTGAGCCAAGCAGTGCTCGCAGAACGTGTCAGGTTCTGAAGTTGGCATTTAGAACATTGAAGTGAAAAAGTGGTTAAAAGTTGTGATGTGGAGCAGATTTAACATTGGGCTGAAGGACATAGGAGGAGCTAGAAACCAGCATCATCTCCTGAGACCAGTGGACAAAAAAATGATAGAAGAAAACTAGTGGAAACCTACAGAAATGAGTTTTCACTCAATTAAAACTAGACTGTGCGAGCGAGTGCTTCCAAAAATGTTTGATAGAATAACTAGTCCACTGAAAATTAGCAGAGTCTGTGTTCCTAGCCACGTAGAGTTTTGGTGATAACAGGCTTTGGTTTAAGGACTACACTAGAAATAAACTTAAAATTTAGAAATAATTCCGTGAATGGGAGAAAATACTGTGAGGGAAAAGAAAAGTGGGATTCTTTACCTTCTCCAAACTTTTCATTAATATTTAGTTCTGTTACATCCCTACTTAGATGAAGTATGCATATAGGCTGTCTTAATACAAAAAGACCACCTTTTGTGGAACTGGAGGAGCCTTGATTAATGTAATGTTGAGTTCCTCATTCTGTCACTTGGGATCATAGGATGGTGCAGTTTTAAGGGACACTAGTCCAGCCTCCTGCTCAGTGCAGTCAGCTGTGAGGTCAGACCAGGTTACCTGGGACTTCATTGCATCTGGTCTTGTAAACCTCCACATGCTCCAGACCCCTGAGCATCTTGGTGGCCGTTTGCTGTGCTCACTCCAGTTTATCAACTTCTTTCCTGTATTGGGGGACGTGAAAAATTGGATGCCGTATTCTAGGTGTGGTCTAGTGAGTAGAGTGAAGGGAGATGACCTCTTCCTTCTGCCTTCTGGCTGTACTTATATTGGTACAATGCAGGATGCTGTTAACCTTCTCTGTCTTAGTGCGCTGCTGGCTCATGCTCCCCTTGCTCTGTACCGTGATTCCCAGGGCCTTTTCCATAAAGCTGCTCTCCGGCCAGTAAGTGCCCAGTTTGTGTTGTTGCCAGGGTTTCTTCCTTCCCACAATCAGGACTTTACATTTGTCCTTGCTGCATTTCATAAGGTGCCTGTTGGCCCACTCCTCCAGCATGTTTAGGCCCCTTAGGGTGGCAGCCCTGTCCTCCACTGTATTGACAGGTTCATTGTAACCTGGTGTTGTCTCTAGTCTCGGTGAGAGCGCACTCCCATCACTTTCTCCAGGTCATGGATAAAAAGTTAAACAGCAGGTCCCAGGATAGATCCCTGCAAAACTCCACTTGTTGCAGGCATACATGTAGAGCATGTGTGGGTTTTTTGTTTGTTTTTTTTTTTTGGGGGGGGGTGGGTGTTGGATCTCTTTTTGAAGATGGATGTGGCATTTACCTTTCTGCACTTGTTGGGGACCTCTTCCAATTTCCATGACTAATCAAAGATGATAGAGAACAGTTTTGGCAAGGACATGAGCCTGGTGTCTCAGCACCCTTAGAAAGAGCCCATCTCATCGCATGGACTTGTATGGGCCAGGTTCTCTCAACCCATCAGTCCGTGACTTGGTCTTCATCCACTTGTCCTTCTCCTTGAACTCTTTCCTAAGTGCAGAGGCCTGTTAGACTTTGTTGGTGAAGAGTGAGGCAAAGAAGGCATCACGTACCTCTCACCAAATCACACACTCCATTCAGCAACTGTCCCACATTTTCCTTTTTCAGTATTGTACTGCTGTGACAGCAGTAGAAGCTTTTCTTGTTACCCTTGATATTATTTTGTTTGCATTCCTTTCAAGTCTCAACTGCAGTTGAGCTCTGGCTTTCCCAAGACTGACTGGACAGTGTTTCTAAATTCCTCCTTTTGCAGGCTGTCACTTCTTCGATCTCCTGTATGCTGCCTCTTTGCATTGGAGTGGTGCCATGAGTTCCCTGCTTAGCCAGGCTGCTCTGCGGACACATCTGCTTGTTTTCCTGGGTGTTAGGATGTTAGGAAACAGAAGATGCTGCATGCATAGTGTTGACTTGTCTCAGGGGGTTAGAATATAGCTTTTTGATGACTTACTCTGCCAGTCCTACCGTGCTGCACTTCTGCATTGGCATAGAGAGTCATCACTTTGAATTCTGCTTTTTCAGCGCTTTGATGTCTGCTATCTGGACGTGGTGCTTCTTGATACATTCATACATATTTAAGCTATCTGGTTATCACTCACAGCACATCTTGTAAAGCCAAACAAACAAAACCCAAACCCTGCGCTCTCTCCAAGATGCCACGTCCTCTCCTGAGTGACATTTGGGGAGATCTGTTCCATCCTTCTGTGTTACTTACTTGGGCTTTTTTAATTGAATCTCAAAACACCTGTTTCCCAGTTCAGAAAACAATTTCTAAACAAAATGCCTTCATACTGAGGTGCTCTGGCATAACAGGTGCCAGGTTTAAATTTAAGTTTTCTTGGGAAGGATAGGATGGGGAGAATCTGTGTTAGCTGCTTTCAGAGGGGGCAGCTAGTCTGTAGTGAAACAGAAAAGAAGTACTAGCTCTGGTCTCATGTTAGACTCCCCAGTGAAACTAGAGTTGTCAGTCAGTAGCGGGAGGGGAATAAGAAATGAGCTAGTAACTGAAGCGGTGCATCTCAGGGAGCTGGGAAAGGGAGCTAGGACATGGACAGAAAACCAAGTGATGCACAGAAAGAAAATGAGTACCCTCTTTCATGAAAGGGCTTTTTATCATGGAAACAAAACTAGATTCTTTCTGCCGAAGGAGTATAGTAGTTTGCTTAAAACTAGGCTTTACGGTCACTTTGTTAATTATTCATCTCGATAAGGACCTGCTTGTTTTTTTAATCTTTGTCTCTTGAGTACATTTGCATTTATGTATATTCAAACTTTTTAAAAAGGTTTTTCTAATTACTGTCCACTAAAACAGTTTGAAAACTGTTACAGTACTGAACTAGTTTTGCACAGTAGGTTTCTAGCAGGCTCTTAGCATCATGATAAGGCAAATAATTTGTCTCCTTGCCAGAGATAAACACTTGACATAAATCATAATGCTGCATAAATGCTGATTCCTTATATATTTTCTGCTATGCCCTAAAAGGAAGGTTGTTGAGGAGGAGGAGTAAAACTGTGAAGCAGGGGGCATTCCTGAAGAGTAATCTATCAGGAGAATGGTGGAACATGCCTCTTGCAGTGATAGAGCTGTTGTGTGTTAGATATCCTAGCCTATTTAGAGCTGAAGACTAGTAACTGAGTGGCAGGAGATGGCTGAGACTGATATTTAGAGCAAGGTAAGTTAATATATTTTGTTGTCAGTTTTGCATGGACTGACTTTTTTTTAGCGCTTGAGGACTGTAAAGTCAACGTTACACTGATGTGGTTTAAAGGTTGTAAGTACAGATTAAGAGGGAAGGTCTAGTTTTCTAGCTTTTTGTAGCAAAAGATAGGTAATTGATATTTTCTTATCTAGTGGCAGGTAAAAGTTACTAACAAGACTATGATTTCTGGGTTTTAGTATGAACTTATTGTCAAATGCCTGCAGCAAATATGAGAAAATCTGATAACTGTTGTAATCTGGCCACTTTTCAGACCCTTCTTTTTTGAATCTGTGTTTGTTTCTAAACCCCGTTATGTTCCTGCTCTCTCTTTTCCCAGGGCATTCAAACTCTTTGATAAGGAATACTATTCCTATTCCATTGAGCAACCTGTATAAAATTAAAAGTGGAAAAGGTGCAGAATTTTGCTCAGACAAAAACAGTGAGGAAGTCCAAGGGGATATGGTCACTGCTTGCGTGTACTTTGGGGAACAGACAGAATCACAGAATGGTTGGGGTTGGAAGGGACCTCTGGAGATCATCTAGTCCACCCCCCTTACCGAAGCAGGTTCACGTAGACCAGATTGCACAGGATCACATCTAAGTGGGTTTTGAATATCTCCAGAGAGGGAGACTCCACAACCTCTCTAGGTGGCCTGTTCCAGTGCTCTGCCACCCTTGAAGTACAGAAGTTCTTCCTCATATTAAAATGGAACTTCCTGAGTTTCAGTTTGTGTCCATTCCCCTTAACCTGTCGCTGGGCACCACTGGAAAGAGTCTGGCCCCATCCTCTTGACACCCACCCTTAAGGTACTTGTAAGTATTGATGAGATCCCTTCTCAGTCTTCTCCAGGCTGAACAGACCCAGACTCTCTCCAGTAGTTCTTGTCTTTCTTGAACTGGGGAGCCCAGAACTGGACACAGCACTCCAGATGTGGCCTGACCAGGGCAGAGTAGAGTGGGAGGAGAACCTCTCTTGACCGTACTCTTCTGGTCACACTCTTCCTCATGTACCCCAAGATACTATTGGCCTTCTTGGCCACAAGGGCACCTTGCTGGCTCATGGGCAACTTGTTGTCTCCCAGGACTCCCAGGTGCTTCTCTACTGAGCTGCTCTCCAGCAGGTCAACTTCCAGCCCATACTGGTGCATGGGGTTATTCCTCCCTAGGTGCAGGACCTTACACTTGCCTTTTGTTGAATTCCATTAGGTTCCTCTCCACCCAACTCTCTAGCCTGTCCAGGTCTTGCTGAGTGGCAGCACAGCCTTCCAGTGCATCAGGCAGTCCTCCCAGTTTTGTATCATCAGCAAACTTGCTGAGGGTACATTCCATCCCTTCATCCAGGTCATTGGTGAATAGGTTGAACAGAACCAGACCCAGAACTGACCTGGGGGGAACGCCACTAGCTACAGGCCTCCCCAACCAGTCTCTGCACTGCTGATCATGACCCTCTGAGCTCTGCAGGGGAAGGGAATATGTACAGTTTGTGATTACAGGGACTGGACCCAGATCACATGGACCCTTTTGGTCCTGTGTGTCCATGGGTGCTGTTACTTATATACAGGATAAACCCCAAACGAAGTAGTTTAATCTTCCTTGTCACTGATCTCAAAAAATGCATAAACATACAACGTGTCTGATGCTTTGCAAGAAAGCTGCTGGGTAAGTAACAGTTGTATACCTACTGTGTTCTGTGGGAACTTGTTGCAAGAAAACAG
Organism: Cariama cristata; assembly: GCF_000690535.1. Classification (NCBI taxonomy): domain Eukaryota; kingdom Metazoa; phylum Chordata; class Aves; order Cariamiformes; family Cariamidae; genus Cariama; species Cariama cristata. Next base: position 63,536 of record NW_009594055.1, on the reverse strand, counting down.
AGAACGATGCTCACTCACACTGTTCATAGGCTGAACCCCCCATCTCCGTGACTCAGACTACTGAAGATAGTGTCATAAATTTATACAGTGTGGGATCTTGTTCTTTTTCCTCTGCCAGGAGAATATAGTCACCCCTTCCCCAATGCAGCATCCACCCAGGCAGTGACAGCCCTGACTGACAGGGCTCAGTGGTTCAGATTCGGAGGGGTTAGTCTTGTGGCAGTCTGTTTCCCTGGTCTTTAAGGGCCTATTTCAATAAACTTTATTAGGACGTGATTCTATTCAGTAGTTTGCTGGAATTCATGTTTACGTGGCTTTTGGGACAGACTGAAAATATCTATAAAGCAGCTGATACTCTGAGCCTTCAGAGCAGGTGCTGGCATGCTGTACCGTTGAGGGCTGTTGAACTCTTCCCACCCTCTTAGGAGGGAAAAAGTCATTGCCTACTGTCTGCATGATATTTGTTCCCTCTTAAACTTATCTTTGTTTTCTTGGTCAGATTCTGGAGAAATAAGCCAGGGTCCAGGTGCTAATCGTTTTTCTAATTGTTAAATTATTGTTTTCTTAATCAGGGGAAAAGAATCTCAGTAGGTAAGTGGTCGTGGACTAAGCAGATTTGATCTAAATGATTCACCATCTCTGACTAATAAAACAGAAAATGAAATGTTGTAAAGAAATCAACAAAACCCATGCTGTAGGTACCTGTAAGATACGTCTGCAAAATTCTGATCAATGTTATCTGTGCATCTTTAAAGGATAAAGGTGCAGAAGCTGGTGTTTAAGATCTTGGGTTTATTGCATTTATTTGTTTCCTGTGAAGAGTTAAATCCTACTTGGCTATCAAAGAGTGATTTGCCATTACAGCTGTGCAGAGCGTCTGGCGTCATGGGAGTTTGATCTGTGTTAGTGCAGGTGATTTAACGCTGGATCTGTAAGAGAACAGGATATTCTTCCTGTACGAGGGTTGAACACAGAGAGGATCGGGCTTCTTTAAGAGCTTTAGCAGACAGTAAAAATTAACTCGGAGTGTTTAGACAAGGAATGTATTAGAAAACAGGCGATGACATTATTTGGGTTTAGATGAGTTACTGGTCTATTAGGTTTCTCAACAAAGCGGACAATCGCAGAGGACACGCCAGGGAGCTGTGCTGTTGCAGTTGTTCTGCTGTCAGTCTTGTATGCTGTTAGTAATCACACTTTGGGGGTGATTTGGAGCTTCCTTCCATCCCTTGTGACTTTTAGACTTTTAGGCCTCAGTGCCTTCAGTAGCCTGGTGATTCTTTTTTCAATAGATGGAGTTAATCTGCAGTGTCTGTTACGGCCCTTTTCTTCAGTTTATCTGACATTTTGTGCTAGGATAGTCACAGTGTGACTTCTTGTTTGGGTGGGGTGGTGTGTGTTTGGTGTTCTGAAATGTCTGGAAAGTGTAAAACTTCCCTGCCAGCTAAGACTATTGCAGAGCCATGCTGTGTGATTAAAAAAAAGGCTATATTTCAGAAGAGAATCCTTTACTATAACGACTAGCTGTGTCTTCTAGTGTTCTCAAGCCTAACAACCGAGCTTAATAATAAGTTAAAAATAGTATATTCTTAAAGTAAAATGGCACATTCTCCTATGCATGCTTTCAGTTTTCTTTAGAAAATCCCATAGAGGTGGCTGAGACAAGGAGTAGTTGTCTGAAAAAGGTCTCTCTCTTATTGAATGGGAGTTGCTTTAGTGCACTGAGACGGTCTTGGAAGTATGTTAGTTATTTTCAGGTCTACAGTGATAAGAGCCTCTAATTGTTGGGAAATTGCAACCTGAAATGATCTTAGTATATATAGTGTTGTAATTGATAGTAGCATTTGTGGAGGTTGGAGGTAGAAGCAGAGCAAATAAGTATCCAAATAAATATCCTTTGCCTTAAATGTTTTAAAGATTTGTATTACTATTATCAAATTATTTTTGTAAGAATTAAGAGTAAATTTACATAAAGTAATAGTACATGAATTGTCTGCATTAAGGAGAATTTTTCTCTCTTCAGTTCCATCCTGTGTTTGGGAAACTTACTGCTCATTAACTATATGAATGTATGAAGGATTGAAAACTTCTTTTTTCCTCTTGTCTCCAGGAGAGGTTGGAATAGCTACACAGAAATGAGTAGCTGGATGATTTACCTAGCAGTTCATCCGTTGATGCTTTCTCACTTTTTGCTTTTTATTTACAAGAGTTTGTGCTAATTAACTTTGTTAAATTCTTGCCTTTGTTCCACACCCATTAAGTTTACAAGACTGTTGAGTTGGTATTTTAGTCTTGAATTTCTTACTGTTGATGGATCATCTGCGGCTGTCTGATACACGCTTCCCCTGGAGTCAGAGGGATGTCCAAAGTGGCAAATGAAAGAGCTTTGAGTTACTACTTACGAAGTATGCCAGCCTTGAGAAACTTCTTTGGCTTATTTAAATATTTGCTGTGTGGATTATGTTTATGTTGAGTGTACTTTTTCTCATTGGCATTTCCTTTCATTTTGATGGTGATAACTTTCGGTTGTTAGGATTAATTTAAAAAATGTTCTTCTATGTAGGACACAGCTTAGGCTATGGCTTTGTGAACTACGTTACTGCAAAAGATGCTGAAAGAGCAATAAACACACTGAATGGCCTCAGACTTCAGTCAAAAACTATCAAGGTAGGATGTCTAGATTATTTTTTTTTTCAATCTTCTATGAAAATGGCATTCTAATAAACTTCATTTTGGTGGTAAGGCTTGTGTGCTCTCCAACTGCAAGAAAGTTAGAATCTGGGAGAAGAGTAGTGAAGTGAGCTGTTAAACCTCTCGAGTTTTGTAACAGCTTTGTATTCAAGGATTCCCTCTTTTTTTCTTTCCCACTATTTTTACAGCAGTAGGTGGGATCATTCCAAATTGTTGCCAGGCTTTTGATCTCATGTACATCTCAGATACTTGATGATCTCTGTTTTGAATCGTGTTAATACACATCCACTCCTTTTCCAAAATAACAACTAACACTGTATGTGTAGGAAATCACACCTGCTTAGGTGGTATTTGTAACTTTCTGTAGTAGCTGAAGTTAAGATAAAAAGCTACACTCAGGCTGGTGAAATCTTTTTGAGGCTTTAAAAAAGTACACCGACAGCACAAGTTCTTGTGTGATCTGTGGTTACTGACAGGTCCCGTATCAGAGTTAGAACTTCAGACAGAGATTCTTCAGCTTAGCAAATATGTTTGTTAGAAGCATCGGTATTAGTCTACTGTTGTCTCTTTATAGCAATGCCACTATATTCTTTATCTGTTGGATAAGCCCAAAATGAATGGAGTTATGTAGAGACATGACTTCTCTGTTTTAGTTCTGGCAATTTCCTCCTACCTTCTCCCTGTTCTGCTGTTTTGAACTCCCAATAAAAAAAAAATGCCTGCTTTGTTTAGTGGGGAATAAATGAAACTGACTCATGACAAAATAAATTACTCTTTCCTATTTATACTGTGAACTACCTTTTTTTTTCTTTTTAAAGGTTTCCTATGCTCGTCCAAGTTCTGAAGTTATCAAGGATGCTAATTTATATATTAGTGGACTACCAAGGTCAATGACACAAAAAGATGTAGAAGATATGTTTTCACGTTTTGGACGCATCATCAACTCACGTGTACTTGTGGATCAAACTACAGGTGAGTTCTGTTGCATTAGCTTCATAGAACTGTAGTGTATAGCATGTTTGACCTTTTTCCAAGGCTGGCAGTTCCTAAACTAAATTAGACTTTTACAAACTAAACCTGACATTTGGTGTCAACCACTGATACAATTTCAATGGGATATCCCTTTCAATGATTATTTTTTTAAAACACAGAATGACTTAATGTTGCCTCCTTTGCTAGCTTACAGTGTAAACCTTGTGTCATATTTTACGTGTTTATTGTCAATTTTACCAGGCTGAACTGCTGATCTGCCAAATCTACTCTCTTGTGATGATACTTGGTATTACTGTAGAGCAGTATGCTTCTGGGCAATGTTTGTAATCTGGAGTGCTAAGTTACCTTTGCTTTACACATATGCAACTATTATCCACAGGTAAATTCCAGGCTGTAGTTATACGTAAAAAGCAAAACAATAAAGTGTTTTGTCTTTTATACCAACTTGGAACGAACTCACGCAATTTTCTCGTATTTTAAAACATTTGAGGTGTCTTAACAGACCTCTATGGTTACTACTAGCCAAAAGAATGAACTTAATATTAATACACTTAGTAATGCCCTCTTGAATTTTCTGAATGTATTTTGTTTATTAAAAAAAGACAAAGGAGAACTTGCTTAGTTAAGCACTCAGCTCAGGAGAGACCAAAGTTAAGGTTTTCCTTTATAATGTTAATTCTGACTCCATGTTACAGAGTGTTTTCAGAGTTTTCATTTCTTACCTGATTATTTCAGACTGTATAACTGAAGAGTGTGGCTTATCCTGGAACCTTAGGTGTTCTGTGTTGTTGGTTTTGGTTTGTTGTGGTTTTTTGGTTGTTTTTTTTAGTAGCCCATGTGTCATGTATGAATTTGGAGAGAACTTTTACAAATACACTTATTCATTGATTATGCGTGTGCTCTATTAGAATAGAAGATAATCTAATTCTAGCAATTCCACATTTAACTTCTCTATCTGGTAGCATGTACATTTATGCACAGTAGTTAACCAGCAACTTTCATGCTCTGTGGGAATCTACTGTAACTTAGAGTAGGTCATCAGCAGCTTGTGGTGGGATTAATCTGACTAAATGCTAGAGTCTACAATGTTAAGTATCTCCATCACAGCTAGCTCCTTGTGTAGGCCTCTGGTTTTAAGTGTTTTGGTTTGGTCAGACTGCACTGTAAATGCGATTGTGTGTAAGAAGAGAAATCTGAGGTGGCTAGATGAGATCTGGATGCTGACATTGTAGACACTCCAGTGTTGAGTGAGGAAAATCCTATCCTTCCTTTCCTAGAGAGAAGGATTCATTTTGTCCAGCTTTAATATCTGTATGGTTCCATCTCTAGAGCTAGTTATCTAGGTGACAGCTATAGTTGGAAGCAAGAAAAAGACTTCTAGAGGACAGAAAACTTGTATTAATACAAGTGTCCAAAATAATCGTCCTTCTCTGCCTGCCACTGGCGTCTAGATAGCTAGCATCTGTCTTTGACAGAGCTATAAAATGAGATGACAGAAGTCATACAATTAAAACGTCTCCAAGAATAATACCGTTTTCATTGAGTGTGCAGAGGCATGATGCTGTCTAATTCAGTGTCAGGTCAGAATCTATTGCTTGCTTTCAAATAACCTTAATAATGTATTGTTTGAAGAATGTATTCTGTTTACTTTATAAAGTTTAATGCATGCATAACCTAGGTTTCCTTTCCCTTCCAGAATGTAGCCATGCCTTTGCTTTGAAAACCTGCATTTCATACCTTGATCTAGTCCCAGTTAGGACAAATTTTAATTTGTGCTTTTTAGATGTGCCTTCTGAGCAGAGGTTGTTCTCTAGCTTTTGAGAATTAATCTGTTTTAAAAATATGCTTTCTACAATATTTATATTTTTTAATGAATGCTGTGATAGATCAAGTGAGAAGCACTAAGATGAACAGCATGGAAGTGGAGAAGTAGTAACAGTATGTTGGACTCTGTGATGGTCCTTGCTGACTTCTGGGCAATGCTGCTATTCTGTGCCTTTCCAGGGTGGGGCATGTGGTTCCTCCTGGCACAGAAAAACTAATCTCGATGATTTTGGAGCATATAGTGCTGTCAGCTCTAATTTGAGGAGCTGATCTGGTCCAGCCTCCTGTTTTGGAAGTAACCAGCAAGAAATCAAAAAATGGAGTAAGTTCTTCAGAGGTTCACTCCTTTCCAGATGGCTCTAGAAATGTCAGCTGTGCAGTTGGTGCTAGCCATCTCCCGCTGTTGTGGTGCAGTTCTTTTCTTCAAAAAGTGCAATGACTTAGGAAATAGGTTTTCTCTGTGTGACTTTGCATACTTAACAACACGCGGTAAACAAGATGAGTTGTTATCTATGGAAGTTCTCTCAATGCCCCAAATGAAACCACACCTTTCCTAGAGATCATTATATGGGTAATTGTAGGGGTTGGATGCCCTTTTGCTTGCTTGCTGCATGCCCATGGTTTTGTCATGCTGCATTTCCTTCTGTGAAATATAGGAAATAGTGTTCAATTGTTATAAACAACTTTGTGATTTATGGTAAGCTTAAACAACTTCTGAAACTGTCTTTGAAGGTTGCCCTCTGTGGGTATAAAGACAACATAAAAGAATTTGATATGACCCTTTCTGAAACAGAGCTGATGAAGTCCTAGAATTAGTCTAGCCATAATAGCTGCTTTGGAATGAAATTTAAACAAAATATACCCATTTAGTTTCACTGTCATAAACAATATTTCGAGGCTATGAGCAAGTCACAGATGAGAAACGAAGGGCAAGGGAGGGAAGAGATCTCATAAGGCATAACTTTTACCTCAGTCAGAAGGATAACAGTATCCAGTGGCTGGGGTCTGGAACTAGAAAAAAAACTATGCGAATGTTTAACAGCAGTGTAATTGTTTCAGTACAGTTAGCAAGAAGTAATTCTTAATCAGTTTTTCATGAATTAAAAATAAGGTATGTGACAGCTAGAAATAACGGATGTGATGTAGATGAAACTGTGATCTCTTCATTACAAAAGGTTAAACTATTATATTTACACCTTTGTGCCCTCTTCTGTGAACCAGAGTGTATTTTCAGTGTCAATTTTGTGTTTGATTATCACTAAAAAGCATCTGCAAAGCTAAGGAGTTTTGTTTTGTGTTTAACCAAGTAGAATTAAATCTTTGGGGAGGGGGGGATATGATTAATTTAAAACATTGGGAGGATTCTTTTTTTGTTGTTAATGGAAATGTCAGTTGGTGATGGTTTTCATGGAATTCTACCACATTGGATTTTTTTACTGTTTTAGTCACTGTGGTTGTTATAGCTGAAATGAATGTGTTATTTTGTCTTTTGTTTCTTAATTTTGTACTTTATCCTCTAGCTGCTGAAGAAACATTAGTAAATGTAGAGAACTTGAAAGCTGTGACCATAGAAGTATTTAACTCTTTTGGTTTTTTGCTTTCAAAATTATTTTGAGTTTATCCTGAACTTCATTTTTTTTTTTTTTTATTGGTTTGGTTAAAAGGTTTGTCCAGAGGGGTCGCATTTATCCGGTTTGACAAAAGGTCAGAAGCAGAAGAGGCAATTACAAATTTCAATGGTCACAAACCCCCAGGTTCCTCCGAACCCATTACAGTGAAGTTTGCAGCCAATCCTAACCAGAACAAAAATGTGGCACTGTTATCGCAGCTGTGTCATTCACCAGCTAGACGGTTTGGAGGGCCAGTGCATCACCAGGCGCAAAGATTCAGGTAGGTTAGGAAGAATAATGCATTTAAGGCTGTACTATTCCCATGTCCATCTGGGAAACTGTACTCTTGCAGCTGTGCAGTAATATCTTCATTGCAGCATGTGTGAATGAATACATAGTGCACTATATGTCCTGCAGTGTTATGTAAATAAATAGTTGAATTAAAATATGATTAAAGTAAAGCCTTACTTGTAAAATTTATACTTAATTATGTAAAGGTATGTACACTACCATGTCTGTTTCTACAATTGAGTGTCTAGTGAGATGATCGAAAGTAGCAGATTCCAGATGGGTATTGGTTAGATGCCTGTCTCAACAGATCCCCATTCTGTAGTCCAGATATCTGAATGCAGATATAATTCGGCATCTTAACTAAAGCTCTGAACCATTGGTTCCAGCAGGGAGGTGTCATAGGTAAATAGGAAAACCTTATTTCTGAAGATATTCTGTGGGATTTCTGCCTACATCTTGAGCTGTGTGGTGTTCTGTCTTTCCTTGAGTCCTCAGGAGTTCAGTAAGATTATTGAGTAATTGCAGCATATTGTCTGCTTCCAGAGCAGTGGTATATACTGTGTATTTTGCCTTTGAGAATTGCCTTAGTGCCTTTGAATATGAATTGCTTGAATTTGAATGGCCTTAGTGGCTTAAAGGAGGATATTGATAGTTGGACTGTGCTCTAGAAGATGCATTATATTTACTGTCTTGCAGATAAGTAAGTGGCTTTGTTGTGAGATATGTTCGTCAGAGTTTGAGAGTAGTGTTTCCCTGTTGAACATACTCTTTTTTTCTTTTTCTCCTCTGAGGTGTTCAGTTAGCTCAGTAAAATTGGACTAAAAACTCAAATAGCTTTTTGCAGTGCTACTGTTCCAGTATTGCTGTGACCTTTCCATAATACTTTAGTTTAGCATTAAGAACAACTAGGTGCAATGTGTCTCCAGTGAGAATTAGTACTTTATAGTCACCTGTTGCTTTACACTAAGGGTCATTGAACAGGTTGCCCGTAGAGATTGTGGAGTGTCCATCCTTGGAGATGCTCAAAACCTGGCTGGAACTGATCTGAGCAACCTGCTGTAGGTGCCCCTGCTTTGAACAGGGAGGTTTACTAGAGGATTTCCAGAGGTCCCTGCCAGCTTCAGTCATTCTCTTGATTCTCTTCAACTGTAGCCCAGGCAAGTTTAATGCAGGCAGCTCCTCAAACAAGATTTTGTTTCCCTGAAGCACTCATCCATATCTCTGCACCCAAACCTTCTAAGCTGGACCAAAGAATGGAATTCTACATTGTTGGCAGTTAGGGAGACTATTAATAAACTTACACATCTCTTTCGTGTCAGCCAGGGCTTCAGTGTGTCCTGGTCCTAGTAAAATCTTGAGGCTTGTCTCATGTTTTCATTCTTAATGTAATTGGACATTTTCATCATCATCATTCCCCATAAGATTTATAACAGAATTAAGATGCATCAGAATAAGTAGTACAAATAATATTCACATCCATAATTAAGGTACCAACTAACTTTAATTCAGTCCTGTAATGATCACTCAGGAACAGTAAAAATGATTAATGTATTTATGTTAATAGTTGCAGGTGAAACTAAATTTTAATGACCAGTTTGTTCTTTGTTCTAAGAGCAGCATTAATGTTATTTGCCTGCATTTCCTGTGTTTCTACAGGCATGGGTTTTCGCAAGTGTGGATAAGCTAGATAAAAACTTTCTCTCTTTTTCCTGCTTCTGTGATAACCATGTCCACTCAACTTGTCTGTGCCTGGTGCTCATTTGTCAACACATTTTGGCCAACTTCTGCTTCTAGTTATATACTTGCTGAGGGAGAAAGAGCTGAAGATTTTTAGGTACTACAGATTGACAGAGGTAGTAATAGAGCAATTCTGGGTTAAGTCATGCTGTTATGAATATGCTGTGGAGACAAGATTCACCAGTTGAACACAAGAATTGTCCATTTCTCTTCATGTCTTGTCACAGACTTGCAAGAACTTGAATGCTTATTGTAAAACTTGCGTCCCTCAATCACACATACATGAGTGCATGTATGTACGTGTATGCATAATACATGCACCATCCCACAGTCTGTCTTATTTTTCTTCCCACCTTTGGTGTTAACTGCAAGTTTTTCTAGTGAGTCTTCCTTGAAGGATGCTGAACTTTTAATGAGTTATAATTATTTATACTATGGTAAAGCTTAGGAACCTTAGCTTGGATTGAGTCTTGGTTGTTTTGTGTAGCAAACAAAACATGATGAAAGGATAAGCTGCTTCCAAAGAGCTCACAGTCTGTATAAATTACAGTTGTGGTCTCTGCTACATAGAGGTTGAATACTTAAACTGACATTTTGATTACACTTCATCTTGTTCCATCATATCCCTGTAAATCCAGGATTACGCCTTTAGTATCTCTAATTTGTAATTATTCGTTTCCTACAGATATCGCTCAGACCCTTTGTTTAATGTTTTGTTAATCCTTTGTAGTTCCTGTGGTGTTTGTGGCTCACATCAGGAACTGGTCTTAATGCCTTGTCTCACTGGAGTGGTGGGTTGGCCTGCTCGTTCTGAGATGTGGTCCAAAGCACTCTCTGTTTCCATCCAGAAGGAATGACGCTGCAGCATGGGATTGTGTTTGGCGGATAGATAAAACATCTGGGGCAAGGGTTTCTTTCGAGTGTAAGATTCGTTTACTTAAACAGAATAGGTGTTGAACTCTGCTGAAATTACGGAGTTTAGCTCCTAGAGCTTGAGAAGGCTGGCCGAAGTCCCTAGAAGTCCTATGCTTTTACAGTTCACCAGAGCTTCATGATAGAAGAATGTTCTTTCAAATCTCAAAAATATTCCCAGTTCAGCTGTTTTTGCTTTCAGACTTGTTCAGGGTTGGAGCCAGTTGCCGCTTATTTTAATGGGCATACTTCTATTGATAATGGAGTCCATGAGTTAGATCCAAAATGCCTGAAGGGGAGTTGTTATTTCTTGATAATCCTTTGATCAAGAGGAAATGCGAGAAGACTCTAGAGTGTTTAACCCTATCACTGACATTGCTCAGACAGCTCCTACATATCTGTTTTGTTTCACTCCAGTGAAATGGTTTTAAATTTTCAGCTTTTAAGCCAACTTGTAATTTGGATGCAAGTTGTCTGCGTTGAGAATGCCACAGAAGAAAACATTTCATGCAGAGTAGTATTTCATCAAAGTTCTAGAAGAATGTGGTACCGAAACCCCTTATTTTGATTACTGCTGCTCTGTGATATGTGGCTGTTTGATTTAATACCCTGTTATTTTGGGCTTAAAGCTTCTATCACTGAATTCTCAACAAGGCTTGTTTTGTCCGCAGTAGTTGTTCCTATCTGTCTCAGGGTGTAGGAGAAAAAGTTGCTTGTGGGGAAAATAGTGGACGTGAACAGTATCAGTGTAGTTGAACTCCTGTATTAAAAAACAAAAAGATGTCAAGTTCATGTGCGAAGGCAACATAGGCTAATATTAAAAATAATGTTACTGCTTATTAGCATTGTGTAAGCTGTGGCGTTACTCCTATTTATGATGCTGTATATAGGTGTTCTCAGAATTTGGTAAAAAGAATTTAGCAAAAAGAATTCATAGGACTTTCTTAGAACTAAGAATAAATCGTTTTCATTTAGGAGTATAATTTCTGAGATTGTGTCCTCTAGTGTGTTAAAGTAATTGCAGAATCTATTAAATGAAGCAATCTGTCTCATAACGGTAGAGCAAAAGGTCATTCATATAAATGAGAAGCTTTTAAAGTGAAAAAGATTACAATTAAAAATATACTGTGTTGATACTTAATGTCACAAGATGTTGGGAATTTTGAGGTTAGCATGACTTAAAAGAACCATCCATAGATAACATCATGTACAGATGCTTAGGAAGGATTGAAAAAGCAATGTGGAGGAGACAGTATAAAATAAATACAACAAAAATGAGGACACCAGCAGTAAGTATGATAAGACTGAGATCATTCAAATTACAGTATTAATGGAATTTTTAAAAACATTTTCTCTGAAACATCTTGGATCTCTGTGGGCTTTAGTATTGTTTGCCCAAATCAGACAGTCTTTTAAACATCCTTGATAAGTATAACTTCCTAAAAATCATCTGAAATGTGTGTGGTCAAAAAAAAAGAAAAAATATCTTGTAGGACAAAGAGGTATTATGTGTCAGCTACTCTGCCTGGCTACGTACAGGCTGTTTATCCCAAGCTAACCGAGAGATCTTGTGTCCCTCTTATGCAGGCCTTCAGTCCAGGATAAGCACAGAGATTTATCAGATCAGCTGAATTGCAGTAGGAGCCCGCTTTACTCATCGTGAGTGTTCTCATTCATGCCAGATGTCCTGTGTGATGCTTCCAGGTGGATGCAAGTCTAAACATAAATTTAGCCTTCCACATAGGTCTAATCCCACACCATGTTTGCTGTCGCTTTTGCAAATTTCTCTTTTGATGGTTGCTTTTTAACCAACCAGAAGCTTTTGTGAAAGGCTTCTATTTCATGTGAACTTGCAAAGTCTAGCTTCACTTTAGAATCATATTAGATCTGGGTAAGAGGGATGTTATGTGTGAGGTGCTGTTTCTTATGGTTGTGTTTTGTGTGTTGTTTTTTTTAATTAATTTCAAGTCTTTTAGGGGTGTTTTTACCCTGGGTGTGTTGTGTTGGTTTGGTTTTGGTATTTTTGTAAACCTGTAAGATTTTTGAGTCAAAGCAGGAAGAGAATCTGTTTGAAAATTAGTGTATCCAACGAACAGAGGTACTTGCTATTTTAAATTTTTTTGCCTGTAATACGCATTTAGATTTGCTGTCTTCCTGCATTCAACCCCCAGCTGCTCTTCCACAAGTGTTTCCAATCCTTGATGTACTATTGATCTGGGCTTGTAGGCAGAGCCCAAGGCTTTATAGCAAGGAGGTTCAGAGCTACACTGACTGCTGGAACCAACATCATGCAATTCTGAGCTTATTGATTTTCTGCTCCCGATACATGTGAGCAGGAACCCAAGATTGGTGGTCTGTTGAGATGAAAACTTTCCAGATATTAAGATAAATGTGTCCTACCAGATCATTCCTCAATTGGAAAGAAGCTACAGAGCTGAAGGTATCTGTCAGAAAAAGTAAACCGATAAAGCATGCAAACACAAACTTTTTTATGTAAAAGCAAAATAAATAGTAGATATGTCACGTAACCATCAGATCACATGGATTAGTGCATCTCATTCACATTCTGATACTCTTAACTGCTTTTCCAGTTTTACTGTAGTACAAGGATTCCCAAACTTGGATTTGCTTGGGGCCGGCCATCAGTGGCAGCGGCAGTGAGTATGTGCAGCATGAGCTCAGGTGTGTCCACACTGTGCTCTAGTAACAGCAGGCTCAGGAAACCAGCTGGGCTCCAGCCTGGCTGAGCCAGCTCAGCTCTGGCTGCCTCCATGCAGTTGCCAGCAGCTAGGGTGTGATGGAGGGGAAGGGGTCTGTACCACCGAGACTCCCCTTGCTCTGGGTACAGGAGGGTTTGATAGCTCAGGTGTCCAAGGAAATGAGCTCCCTCTGAGCACCAGAGAGCCTGGGGCAGGGGAGATGGTGACCAAGTGGTTCTTCTGTATGAGTGCATCAGGTGAAGTCCACACTGAACATCAGCTGACTTCCCTGTGTGTTTGTGTGTGCTGCTGCAGCTCTGCTCCCCTTCCTTCTGATACATGTTGCCTTGAGCCCTCTCTTCTGTATAAAGACGGCAGCAGCTCCTATCTTTATGCAGGGCAAGAAAAAGTGGGGAAGTGTTTGGCACTTAATGCAGCTTTCACTGCCCAGACATCCATTCCCTGTTTTCTCCAGGTCAGCAGAGAATCAGGAACTGCCACCGCCATGTTCTTGGCAGAGAGCAGCACGTGTACCGCTTTTAAGTGGTTTGCATATCACCAGTGGTACACCACAGTTTGGGAACCCCTGGTATAGTATAATTATATTTCTACAATCACGTGACCTCACATTTTTAAATAATACATAAGCACAAGGGATCAAATTGAGGTTTTTTTTTACCTTAACTTTAACATTTCCTGACCTTTGAGTGCTTAGCTGTGCAACCATCCTATTGCATTAAAATATTCTGAAGCTTTGAATTTCTAGGATGGAGACCAGAGATAGAATAAAGGGGAGTTAGAGATGTGGGTTACAGGAGAAAATAAAATAATATGAAGCAAGTCATAAAAAGGAGAGATTTTTTGCTTTTTGTTATGCATAAATACTGCTGGGGTACCATGCAGGAGGCAGGGTTTAGGAAGAGTGGGTAGGTGATTTTAAAAAATCCAGTTCAGTAAAATCAGATAAGTTTTCCTAATATGAAGTTGATGGAAAATTAATGAGAAGAAACCCATATATGCATACTGAAATTGTAAAACTCTGTACTTAAATGTGGTGTGCTATTTTGATGTTTGAAACCTACTGCAGTTAGAATATCTGCATAACCAGTATTAAGGAATAAAAAATGGAGATTTAAATTCTGTAGCTAGAAATGTGGGGCATCCCAGCTACAGAGAATTGACTGAGGGAGTCCTAATAATTCCTTTGCTACCTAATAGCTGTGAGTATGCATGACTGTGGCTCATTTAGTAGCCTGCTCGTATTGGGAGTGTTTGCTTGCACCTGCTGCCTTATGGTGGAAAAGGGAGTGCGTTTTGTTCTGTTCCACAAAAAAAAGAAATTTAAGTTAATATACACAATCTCTACTCCAAAAATCAAAACACCCTGCCCCAGCAGAACCCAAAGAAACCCTTTGACTTAAGAGTTCCCAATGTGCTATTTTAGAGGCAAGAAAATGAGGATATGGGATGCAAACTCCTTGAGTGAAATAAGTGAGAGATGCCTGAGGGTGGCTTGAAGCAAGCTGGGGCCTCTGGGGAGGTGTTGCCTGTTATCTGCACTTGAGCAATTCTGCACTGATGCCACGGAGCACTCTTAAGAGCGTAGCTGAGTTTAAAGATCGATCCAGGTCCCCTGTGAAGGTGATCACATAATCTTGCCTTGCAACTGTTCTGTTGCCTGCCTATTTCTAAGGATAGTTCCCTATTGATAAAGTAGTTGGAATACTTAACTTTTTTTCCTGGCAGCTGTCAATTTGATTGTCAATTTGAATGGGGAAACGTTTCTTTCTGGCGGTTTTGATGTACATGTAGAAAATATTCATTCTCAGTTGCCTCCCATTCAAGTTAATTTGCTTGATTGAATTGAACTTTTACATGAAATATTGTGCTTTTTATTTGCTAGGTTCTCTCCTATGGGTGTAGATCACATGAGTGGGCTTTCTGGTGTAAATGTTCCAGGAAACGCATCTTCTGGCTGGTGTATCTTCATCTACAACCTTGGTCAAGATGCTGATGAGGGAATCCTCTGGCAGATGTTTGGCCCCTTTGGTGCGGTTACCAATGTGAAAGTTATTCGAGATTTCAACACCAACAAGTGCAAAGGTTTTGGTTTTGTGACCATGACAAACTATGAAGAAGCTGCAATGGCCATAGCAAGTCTTAATGGCTACCGCCTGGGGGACAAAATCTTACAGGTTTCCTTCAAAACCAACAAGTCCCACAAATAACTTGCTCGTGCTTTTTGTATGGAATAGATAATTGAGTGACAGAAGTTGAAACATTTTTGTTAGTGTAAAACTCATTTTGCGCCAATTTTCACAAGTGTTTGTCTTAGTCTAAATGAGAAGTGAAAAAGGTTTTATATTCTGGGATGCAACTGACATGTTCAAATGTTTGAAATCCCACAATGTTAGACCAATTTTAAGTTTCTTTAAGTTATTTCATTTAAAACATGTTAAATCCCCTGAGATCTTAAGTAGATTGCATTAACTAGACCCTCTGGATGGTGGTAAAATTCAAGCATGCTTTCACTTATGAGACTAACATTTGTTCCATTGAATGTTGTCTGCAAAAAACTGGAATTTTCTGAAAAATATCAGCCTGAATTCATTAATTTTCTTGGGTTTTTTATGTTGTTGTTTTTCCTACCCATTCCCCTGACCTTCTCTACCCCAGACTCGGTAGTATGGAAGGAAAGTTGAGAAATACTAATATTTTAGTTGACAGTAAATTGTTTGATCAATTAATATTCATTACTACGTATATAGTTGAGGATTAGGCTTTTTAAAGTCAAGGTCTTGTAAGTAGTAGCATGCCAGCATAACTTTTAACACCATTGATGAGGTAAGTTGCACAATGAGCAGTGGCCAAGCTGTCAAATTCAAAGGTTTTAGAAACATTACTTTTAAAGCCCACTTTCTAATAGGAATGGACCAAAGAGTTTCAAAGAAACTCCGGGAAGATTTCAGAGTCAAAATGAAACTCCAAAAAGAGCGTGAATATATGTTGCTACTTTATCAAACTGAATCTCTTCTGTCCAAATACTTAATGCATGGTGCACTACTTACTGGTACATTATAATGCAGCAAGATACTTACGCATTTTCAAAGATCATTATAGTTTGAATTCCTTTGGTAGTTCTATTTTGTAAAGAAAAAACAGTTATAAACATTTGAGCATTGTATTTCTCGCATCCCTTCTAATGAGTGCTAGACTTTTCTATTTTAATAGGATTTTGTTTTGACAACTAGCTTTACTTATTGAACACTCAGCAGAAAAGTACTTACTACTTGCAAGTTAGATATTAACAAAAAAACCCTTTGATTTGTAGATTTAAAGATTAATCCCCCAAGTTTTCTGCAGACTGCCTTGAAACTTTGAGTTGTTCTGTTTGTTAATTTTCTTTTGCTTTTTTGTGTTTTTTGTTTGTTTTTACTTTTGCATTTAAGAACATTAAATTTGATTTTGTTTTGCTCAAATTTTGTTTTGTTTTTTATTTTCTGTTATTTTTTTGCTAAGTATTGCACAAAGTGTCCAGCTTTCAAAGAGTGTTGTTTTAAAGAACTGTAGTTCATCTTTGAGTATTTTAAGCTACTCCTTTGACAGATGAGTAGAAGAAAAAGGGTTGTGAAACAAGAGCGCTACAAGAAATCTGTCACATAGAAACTATGTGCCACAGACTGATGTGACCCTGCAGGTGTTCTTTGGTAGGAAACCCGAGAAGGATTACTCTATCAGGTAAAGGCTGTGTAAGGATACTGTGCATGATTAGAGACTTGACCTGGGCAACTTTCAGGTCTAGTGTTTATGTTCAGTTGCCAGAAGGTAGAGCAAACATGCAAATGGGGTCAGTGGCAGTTTTAATGCAGTGTCTCCTTTTTTTGCGTGAACCTCTACCAGTCCCAAAGTTTATTTTCAAAATCCAGAGGCCATTCCATGCTGCCTGCTCCTATCCCTCCATCCCTAGCTGACTTTGCCTTGTGTTCGCAATTTTTTCTCCTCTTCCTGCAATAGGATCTGCGGTCTTACATAGCCTGAAGAAGTCTGCATCAGCATCTTGCACGCTGCCACTGAAGAGTCACTGAACTAGCTGACCCTCTCCATTAATTACCTTCAGCACTGTCTAGGAAATGCTGTTGCTAATATTTCTGGAACTGCCTATGGCATACTTAAAGCCTGGCACAGTGAGAAGCCTCCGACTGTTTTTGAGCTTGTGTGCAGTGAATGTACGTGGTATTTTTGCTATCGATACATTCAGCCTGACCTTTCCTGTCAGTCCTGTTCACTCTACCATCATTTGAGAAGCATGATGGACTGTGAAATGGTGGCTGTGACAGGGCGACCAACCAACTCCCACCCCCCAATGTGTGCTTTCTGGCCGTCTGTTCCAGATGTTTCCACCAATTTATCATAATTCATTTATCACTTCAACAAATACTACTTTTGCGTGTACAAGGAGAGATTCAGAAGCATTTGGGGGATTTCTCCCAGGTTAATGCTGAGTAGTGTAGAGAAGTCCTCGTACTGTGTCCCATCACCTCTTAAACTCACACTATCCTGTTCCACAGGAGTGGGTCTGCAGTCGTTTCCAGTTTCCTGTCATTCTCTCTTGCCTTATTTCGTATAAGATTAATTTTCAAACTAAATGGGAGTTGCTGTTTTATCACAGCATTTAGATGGGCATTCAGACTTGCAACAAATGACACCCTAGATATGACTCTGCATCAGTAGTCATTACAAGCATGCTGGCCACTGCAGCCGTATCAGCAGCACACTGCTGTGAGCTCACCAACTGTCAACTTTTTTAAAAAGCTTTTCTTAGAGGCTTTTTGACATCACTGTCATCTGACTGCTTCCCTATTTTTCCATCTCTCCTTCTTTGCTAAATAAGAAGGAAACGCAGGATATTGTTTCAGTAGTGGTACAAAAACATCTCTTTTAGCAAACATCTGATCCCATCTTCCTTTGATAGTTGCTCTGAAAATAGTTACCAGGCAATTTGCATGAGCAAAGCACTGCTGCTTGAGTCAGGAAAAGAGGGGTGGGGGGAAATCTTGCTAAAATATCAAGAACTGATGCTAGAAGTGTATGGTCTGCATGTTCTAACAAGTCAATAAATACTTGGCATAAGTAGCTGAAGTCAAGAAAAAATTGTATATGTATTCTTGAGGCTTTTGGTCCTAACCAATAGCACATGCATTCTACTTGTAAAGACCAAAAGGAAACTTCTGGGAGTGGAAGCTAAATTCTGACAAGTAATCTGCCAGCAGTTGTTCTACCCAAAAGGTAGGAGCTACGGGTGTCCTTACTACGTCATCCAGCATTCCCTCCTTTGAAGCTCTCCCTTGAAGTTGTTTCAATGCAGAGTTTGGCCTCTTAATCCTTGGAAAGTTAGAAAAACTACAGATATGTTCTGCTTGTTCATTCTTTGATTTGATGAAATATAGATGTTTCTTTCGGGTGACACTTCTGTCTCAGTCAGTGCTTACTAGATCTTTGTAAAACCAAAGACCTATCTCAAGCCAGAGGTCTCTTATGATTCTCATGAGATGCAGAAGGCTCAATAAGGTAGAGAATACCTGAAAGTCTTGGTTGCTGGATTAGAATGTCATGGTCAGATTTTAAAAACATGGATTTGATGGTCCGTACTGGAGATATGCTACAGGGAATAGCTGCGATGGGAATGTTTTGGGGTCCTTTAAGAATAGGTTGGAAGTCTTGCAGGACACCCGCGGGTACCTGCTTCTGAAGGATCAGGTAAAGTTCCTGATGAAAACACATTGTTATGGCCATGCTGCTGTTGCAGGACCTTGAAGAGAATTATGATGTCTTGGGGACAGGGCATGGGTTTTTTATGCTGTCATTTCTGAAGGGATCAATCTGTCTTTTGTGAACCTGCAATTTGGGTGACACCATTTCCTTTTTTCACTTATTTGGTCAGAGAAACAAATCTGGTGACAAAAGGAGAAGTTTATCTGCCCATCTTTAAAGACACAAGGGGAGAGAAGACTTTTTCATCGATCTCCTTATGGTCAGGATAGCTAGCCTCAGAGCTGAAGATCTGCCAATTGGGAATACAAATTGATTTTCAAACGGATCCGTTTGCTTTGTGTCCAAAACTCACTTGGCTTTCACAAAATGAGAACTTGTTTGCATGTAAATGCTTAGCACTTCAGAAGCAAAGGCTAGTTTCTGCTGTAGCTTTTTCCGGCAGTGAGTCACCCTGGGTTTTCACTTTGCTGGCTGTGAGCCATCTCATTTGGAAGGCAGTCTGCAAATCGGTCACCTTTGAGCCTTGGCTTCTGTGGCAACAAAAAGGCTTACTGTGTGAGGGCAGGATCATAAGTCGGGACTTGATCAGCCTTCAGGACTTTGAATGTTAAGCCAATTATCTTTCTCAGGAAATTTTACTAGCTGTTGAATGTCTGGTGTTATTTTAATTACTGCTTTGTCTCTTTTAGCTTTAGAATCACTTTGATTTGTCTTGTTTTTCTTTTGAAAGGGAAACTCTGCTGCCCTTACTTGGTACCTGTCCTTTTCTCCACTTTTTTTTTTTAAATACTTCCTGTCTCTGGCATTCGAAAAAGACTCTGGCCAGGCCAAGGCATGGCTGCTAAACACACTTGTTATGGGACTGCTTCCAAAATTGCACATGAGCAGTCTTCGTTCTTTGCAAGACTGTGGAGTTTCACTCTAAAATGAGACAATGCCTAGTTAAGAGCAAAACTGTCCTGATTGTGGTTCAAGGCCAGCTCCAAACTTCTTTGAAGATATTCTGGGCCTTAGTTGTGTTGTACAGAATAAAAACAAAATAAAAAATGAATCGGGTTTTCTTAGTACATAAAAACTATGAGTTTTGTCAAAATTAAAATTCCTTGAAGGCTTTATTCAGACTTGGTCATTTCCAGTCTGTTGATTTATTACTAAGTTTTTATTCCTGCTCAGTAACTTACATTTGCTTCCCAGATTTCCACTGTGAATGGAATTTATCCCTGTGCGGAAAGCTAGCCACAAGCCTAATCACATTTTAAACCTTCTGTTAACCATTTGCAGATAGGGAAATTTCACAGTAAATACAGAAAAGGAAACTCTAATGTTGCTGTGTACTTCGTATAAGCTGGCAGAGGCAAGTAAAATTCCTTCAGATGAGGAGGTGGCAACATCAGAAAAGCTACAAACATGAGCAGAATCAAAGCAGCTTAGTGTGGTCTTAGTTCTCTTGTGATTCAATTTTAGATGGTGTGTGTATACTGAAGTGTTGAATTTATTTTGTTCTTCAAGCTACATCATCATAAAGTTTGGTTTACCTGAGATGCTGTGCTCTACTCTTCTGTCTAGAGGGAGGGGAACTGAGCCAATGCAGTTAACGTTGCCTCCTGTGCCGAGCTTGTGCCAATCCCTTCACTTCTGCTCTAGATCGGGGACTGAGAAGGACTTGAGGATCCATCTTTTAGGGTGGAAGGAGAAGTCAGGAAACGCCACTGTCCAAAACAGTGTCCCCATAGTGATGTGTGTCCACACATCTTTTTCCTTTCCTTTGGTTGGTTATGTTTTTTCGTACATCTGTATCATGATAGCATGAAAACCACTGAAAATTCAGAGATACACAAGTCACTAAAGTAGAATAAATTTCTCACTGCAGTAAGTGCTAGTTGGTCAGTTTATTGTGACTTATGTTTGTCCAGATGACCAAAGGGTGTCAGTATGGAGAGGACACCTATTTTTGTAGGGACATTGACTGTTCTGTGTTGTTTATACAAAGCAATTACAAACTAAAAAAAAAAAAATAAAAAAAAAATAAATTGGCATAGCTACATTTGTAGAAAGAAGGTTCAGCACTTAAAACCAAAATGGTGAAATAACTGTAAAAATGATCCATTATTTTGAATGCTAAGTTTTGGAAATTAATAGTCCCTGAGGTCCTTAAACATTATTATCACTTTGTGTCACTTTAATGTTCTGGGTAAGGTCAATAAAGTAGAGATTCTTCAACTATTTCAGGAGAGATTTTTTTTCAGTGTATTCTAAACGATGATAACTGAAGTTACTTTTTTGGATAGTTTATAGTTACATATATGCTTTTAAAAAAACCCAAAACTTAGAATGTCCCCACATTTACTTTTTTTAACAAAATAAACAGGTCTTGTAATAAAATAAACTGTTTATTGAAAGTAAATCCTCTGATGTATCTGCCTGCAAAATGTTAGCGTTTGTGGGAGGTTTTTTTAATATCCAGCTTTTTGTGAACTACTGACGGTGATCTCATGGTTCAATCACAAGTCAAACACAGAGCAATTTGTCCTAATGCTACCTCTGTCATAAGGTTACCTATTTTTGACTTCCGTACTGAGGAAATTTGTCCTTTGTAACACTGTCAGTGAAGCACCTTATTGTTAACATTTCTACTTTTAGGCTCCTAAGAATAGCTTTAGAGTGAGGGGACCAAATTCACATTTAGCATAAGAAAACGCAACTCCCTTTGAGCTGCCTTAGTGGAGCTGCACTTATTTTTGGTGTGTGTTTGTTGGTTTTTTTTTTTCCCCCAAGAACTGAATTTGTTACCCTACGTACTTTAATCTTTATACTTGGAAGCAGGAGAGTCTGTCTGTGCCGTAGGCAAGTTCTTCTAAAGTAGCTCTGCGCTTCTCAGTGTTGGGTACTTGGCACAATAGAATGGATAAATACGAAAGCCAAAAGGCTAGCGTTTATTTTCTATGTTTATTATACCTTATTGGTTTTCTACTTATTTAAAAAATGCGGAGCTCATAAAAAGGATCGCAGTTACCTCCCTCTTGCTTATAAGAGGTAGTACCTGCGTATTGTGTGACTTCTCCATGACACAGTCGTCACAATTGAAAATTGCAGTTAATTTCTAAAAGTGTCTACTCTTAGATTAATCAGGTATGGCAGCATTTTTGTGATTGCTTTTTTGTAGTAGTCTTATGTAGTAAAACTAAACAAAACTTTTAAGTGTTGCTTTCTCCTTCTGCATGATTTAAAAACCAGTTGAAGCCTTTATGATCTCTAAAGCAAAACACAACACTTGACTTTAAACCCTGTTATTGTTTTCTTCAGTCTTGCTGTGGTTATTTGTTATATATCACACTTGGTAAAACATTTACAAGGGTTGAACTAGAAATATTTTTCTGTTGAGTGGGATTTTCAGCACTTAAATTCTATTTGTTGATAATGATGGAAAATCAGTAATAGTAGAACTGCCACCCAAAACCTTGAAAAATTGCTACTGTGTTCACATTTTAGAATCTTTATTCTCATACTATTGTTCCTTATTTTTAAAGATTTTTGAGCAACTTTTCAGTGGTACAGCTGAACTTTTTCACTTGGTCATTGAGAAGAAAATGACTTGAGACATTTCAAACATAAGTTGGGATGAACCTTTATTTGACCAGTAATTTTGAATAATACTGTACTTCTAGTCTTCTTATTGATTTCGTTTCCCTTAACTTATGTAATCTTTTGTTTATAAATTAATCTGCTTGTGGGACAGAAGGTTTTATCAATTGTTTTCCATACTGTACAGTATATGGTTAAACATTTTGTATATTTAGTGTGTTTTTAAGTTATTGATTTGTTTTATATCAAATAATTTATTTTTCAGGTACCATTTTCATTTAAACTTTGTTTTTACATGGGTTTATTTTAAATAAAGTATGACACTGCTTTCCAAATGTCTAAAATGAAGTTGAATCCCATTGTGTTATTTTGAGACTACCTATGTAAATTAACTTATCTTAGAAAGAACTGCAAAAATGTACCAAGGTCATACTTTGGTTGTGCTTCAACTCAAGTGCTTGGAAATTTTCTGCAATAATTTTTGAGCAATTTAAAAAATTGGAATTTTCATATTGAAACGGTTCAAAGACTTGTTGAATGAAGCAGCAGCTTTGTAGAATCCTGTGGATGGAATTATGAGCATTGTTTTCTATATGGTATTTTCAAAATCAAATGAAACAACACCTAGATATTTTATGCTAATGTTAATACTTAAATTATCTGTCAATAGTGCAAGGGAGTTTTGTACTTTTGCCACATGTTCATTACTGTTTTGTTGAGTACCTGTTTGGAACATGCTCATGATGTTTTTAAATGATCCATGATGAAAGATGATGTACTTCAAAATAGAATTAGGCTTTTACTTAATTGTTCATATTTTGTCTCTTTTTTTCCCTGCAGGAATTCGGTTATTATTGTGCAATTTGGAATTTGACTTTTTTTTTCCAGAGGAATCTGAACAGTGTTCATGAATAGGCTAATCAAGCTTACTCAGGCTAATCAAGCTTACTCCACTAAAGATTTTGTTACTTGTAGTCTTGTTAGAAAGACGGAATTAGAAGAAGGTGCATTATTTCCTTTTTATTTTTCAGGAAAAAAAAAAAAAAGTTGTTCTCTCCATCTTATGGTGTTCATCTGGATTAAACTAAAACCAAAACCCTGCTACACTATTACTCAGAAATGTATATTGAAACTTTTGAAGGGAGCTCTTGAGAGCAAGAAATCCGTCTGTCTTCAGGTCAAGCAGGGTACTCGTTCCTCTTGTCCAGCTGCAGCTCTGAGGCAGGATAGGCACCCTGATGTCACAGCTGCAGGGGAGGTTGTATAAGTGACCTTTTTAAGAAATGCTCATGAAACCCCGTCCTTTCAGTTGGAAGGAACCCGTATACTGCTGTTGGCTCTGAACAAACTGTATTCAAGTCTTAGTCCCTTTTTCACCAACACAAATTTTTAAAGTTTGGAGAAATTAAAGTCAGCTCCTACTGAGTTTCAGCAAATGCCTTGCTGTGATCTTTGGTTGCAGAAACTGGCCATCTCTTTCAGAGCTGGGCTAATCATCATACATTTGAGGCATTGGCTTTGATTTTTCTCTTAATGACTAATGAAAAGGGATGTAAAATAAGAAAAAAAAAAGTCTCACTATGATAGCATGGAATGGGTGACAGTGCTGCGTCAGCTCAGGCATCTCAGTGCAGTGGAAAACTAGATTTCCAATTAGTTTTTCCTTGTTATGGGAGTTGCTCAGTCTGACACTGTTCACCAAGTTGGAATTAGTCTTTGTGCTAAGTTGGTAAAGAGCAAAAGTGAGCACTTTCTGTTACTGCCAATATAACAATGGATTACTGAGTGTCCAGCATCCGTTGCGTAATCACCAGTGCAGATTTTTAGACCTTTCCTGCATTTTTCTTTGGATGGAGCTGGGGCAACTTCTACACTCTTAGTCCTGTGCAATTCATTTCATGCAGGTTCATTCTGACCACCATTTAAGCACCAAAAAACTTAATAACAAAATATGGCCGTGTGAAGTATGGGACCCTCTCAGAAATGGCTGTTTTTTCCAAAAGCAAAGCAAAAAATTTAGTGTAGACCCATTAACCCCTAGGTAGAGATTCTATTTTTGCAAAATTCTCGATAGACTCCCTGGCTTTAGACTCTTCCCCCACTTGCTCTGCTGTGGGGACTGTTGGGGTATCCTACTGTTAAATTGCACCCCCTTCATTTCCAGAATCCTTGCGGGGGGTAGTGGGGTGGAAAGGTGTTAAACTACACTGATTCCCATCTTGCTGGTATATCAGGAAACAAGGTGGAAAAAAATTTTTCCTGTCTTTAAAAAAAAAAATATGAAAAAATGTTAGTATAAGGAATGTCCTCCTGGGTTGTGTTAAGGGTGCGTTTAGCTTAGGATTTTGTCTCCGGCAGTGACAGAAAGAGAAGCTATTTAAGGAAAGCACGTTAAGTCTGGCCACTGTCCCACCATCCCTTCTTCATTCCCCTCGTGCTTCCCCAGCCATGCACAGTAGTTGCATGTCAGAGGGGCCCTGCCTATTCCCATAATATCTCCTCTCCATTTGCTTCTTGATTTTTTTTTTGATTTTTTTTTTTTTAAGCTACCTTTCTTTTCCTTAAGCTGCCTTCTGCTTTCATCACTTGCTGACAATAGGAGACTGGAAGGAAAAGTGGA
The DNA here is from genome assembly GCF_000690535.1 of Cariama cristata. Classification (NCBI taxonomy): domain Eukaryota; kingdom Metazoa; phylum Chordata; class Aves; order Cariamiformes; family Cariamidae; genus Cariama; species Cariama cristata. Next base: position 38,805 of record NW_009594055.1, on the reverse strand, counting down.
ACAGTTGGGGTAACTTTTTTTTATGTGTTTGTGTGTGTTACCCATGCGATTGAATGGAGGTGAATAAATAGCAATGTTTCAGTCTTTGCACTGTGACATACTTTATTTTATTGATTTCTTTAAAGTATTTATGTATAGAAGCAGTGAATTTAGCAAAATGGGAATCTGAATCTAGTTTGTCCGAACCTAACTTCTGCTAACATCTCACTGGCAAATATTTTTTTCTTTGCAACAAAATCAACTTAAAATTTTTCACACTGAAGATACAGATTTTATTTGTTGTAATTGTAAGTTGAACTTTTCAAAATGGATTAACTTCTCTTTGCAGAGCTGTAGCTGGAGCGCTTATTAGGGACCATATTCTCAACTTAAACTAGAACTTACAAGGGACGTCACTGAGTTTAATAAAAATGAGTTTGGGGCATCCTGTATTCTTTGAGTAGGTATCAGTGGATTTCTTAAACTTACTTTAACTGAAATTCTGTTTGAATGTGTTGGAACAGATTCTCCCCCCAAGTCCAGCCTGTGCATGCTACAAAGAAAGATCATAAAGGAGAGCAAAGCAGAAATTGTTTGGCTTAGGAGCAGTGTTGAGTCAGTATAAACAGTGCTGAGCTGCTTCCTTCTCATAGACTTCAGTAGGCTCCAGCTCAGGTATCACGGAAGGAGTGTACACTTGCACTTGCAGGATTTCAAGGCTGTATTGCAGCCTGTAAACGGCTATGGTAAGTGAGCTTATGTGCTTCTCTAGAGTCGCGGCATAAATGGTTCTGGTCTCAGTCTAACCAGACTTGCAAAATTTGGGGTGAAACATTTTTGTGACCATGTGTCTTACTTCAGCTTTCTGTCCCAGATTGTCTCTTGAAAGATGCAAAGCAGAAGGAACACAGTATACGTTTATATGTGTGTATTCACACACATGCAATACCTGTGTGTGTATGTGTGTATTAAAATGTATGTAGACTCTAGTTTATTTAGAATATGTATTTGTTAATTGTATGAGCATTGTGTATCTGATATATATGTACATATGCTATTCCATATGCTTACATAGTGTAGAAGTAATTAATGTAAAGATGTATATCCTTAAAAATCCAAGTTTATGTAAAACTTTAAAGTTATAAGGTATTGATAACAATAGTACAGTAATGTGATGAGCAAGCTATGGAAGTTGAAGAAAATTAATCCCCAGCTGGGTAAAAATTTAACATCCAAATTTTTCTAAAGTTTCTCCTGAAATAACTAAAAACCAGCCACATCTCTATATATTGTATCTTAATATTTCTCAACAGTGGTCCTGTAATGTACAATATCACTGCTTTTCAGGGAGCGCCTCCCATTCACTTCTCCCTGTGAGACAAAATGTTGTCGCTTCTTTGGGAGTCAGTGACTTTGGAAATTATTTTCATTTTGTTTTAAGCCACCTTTACATTTTTTCCCCTTTTCTGTTTTTACCATGTTTCGTGGGCCTTAATGTTTTAATCCTTTCTTACTGCAGGAATGGAGGAAGGAAGACAATTCAGCTTCAAGAAGGACTGTGATTCTAGTGAAATGGCAGTGACTGACTGCGTATGCCATGGCACACAGCACGATTGCCTGGGGTGCACTGCGGGGCCCTACTCCCTCCACCCCTATCACTGGATTCCAGGATAGAAATCCTGGCTGCTTCTGCTAGCTTAGATAAAACATATTGAAGCCTTGCCTGAGTGTCTTAAGTGCTTCTTTTCTGAACATGGCAAAGTTAAGGTTTGAGGTACGACACACTTTGATTTCTTTGCCTTGTTCAATCACCCAGCTAGCTTATAAAGACCTGCACCAGTTGTTTTATTCCTGGGCAGCAGTGTCTGCAGCACTGTGATAGTTCCTAGGGAGTGTTCTGGCTGTCCTGATTTGCATCTTATGTTTCTTAAACACAGTAATTCTCAAAGGCAGTGGAGGAGATGCAGCACAAGATGGAGTCTTGTTTTGAAGCTTCATGCTTTCCTCCTGGTCTCAGTGTACAGCACACTCAGCTGGGCAGGTTTGAGTCTCATGTGCTGTTCGGCTGCTGGTGGCCTTGCTGAAGGAATGAATGTTTGCCCTGAATTTGGCCTTCCCACATTCATATCACAAATACTGACCTTACAGAAGAACAGCGCTAATATTCACTGTATGGAATCCGATTTCCCAGTTCCTCTGTCAGTATACATTCTGGGTTTGGATGAGGGAATAATGCAAGCTGGTCATATCTGTGTATCTGTCGCTGTCAGGTAGGGAGTCGTTTGAATGGGAGATCTGAGCCATTTCACCCCTTTGCTCAGTGAGGAAGGTGAGCATCATCTAATCCTAGGCAAACTTTTTGTTGCACATACCAAAGGAGGAGGAGAAGAGGTCTGACACCCTAATATGAATAAGGTTGAAAAGTTTTTGCTCAGAAATGTTTTAGTCTTTTCTGGTATATGTGCTGGAGTGGGATCATCTCGCCTGCTGGCCAGTGATGCTGGAGCTGTGCTGTCAGCCAAGACCTGTCCATCTCGTGCTCCTTATTGGCGCTAGCTGAATGAGAAATTCCTTACAATGGCTGCACTTTTGTGCTGTCAGCGCTCATATCTGTGTGAAAGCTTAATAGGTTATTAAAATGATGTGATGTGATACAGCTTCAAAAATGTTTTATGTATTACAAGAGGATTTTAGATATTGAGGACCTAAAAAACCAAAACAAAAACGATTAATGATCAAATGTCATTGTAGATGTAAATAAGACTCCAAAGATGAGTTCTGGATATAGTTTTAGGTGATGGTGTTGCTATAAATGCTCCAGTCTCCAGCATCTTATACCAGCCCTCCACATTCATCTTATTTGTGCCGATAAAACTGTTGGTAGGACTTAATTAAATGAAAGATAAGCCTCACCAGTGGTTACTTTAAACCTCGATCAGTTCTTGGATCTGTTTTCCATGTAGTCCTGCAGGGGTATACATACCAGCACTGCTGAAGGGGCAGTTAAAGGGTGGGATCAAACAGCTGAGCTCAGGGCTGCTTAAAGTGGCACTGCCATCAAAAGATGGACTCAAACATGCTTTGAGTGTTTGGTGTCAGCTGGGTGGCTTGATGAAATGGGAACAACTATTCAGGGAAACCAGCCAGACTGGAAGGCAGACTATATGGATGGGACAGTTGGAGTTGCTTCTTAGGCTGATGATTGTACCAACAGTTTTGACTGTGTTCCTGGCAAAAGCATGAAAATCTGCACTCGAGAAAATCCAACACAAAATATTAAAGGAAAATAAGTGTAAATGGAGGTGGGGGAGGGCTGGTTAGCAACAGAAGATAGCTGTAAAAATCAGGAAGTGAAGGAGTTGTTCACAATGCTGTGAGGTGAGGGAGAGAGACAGACTTCATTTTCAGGTAAAGTGAGAATGTGGTGTATTTGGCAAAAGAAGGATGAGTGATAAGAGTAAGCGTACCTGCAAGGAAACGACCGTGCTAGTGGATGCAAAACAGAAGAGACTAACATGTTCTTAAGTATAACTGCATCATTAGCACTGGAGTTCTGGTAGTAAATATGTTAACGTGTCAGTCCCATCTTATGAGTGGAAAACAGCAAATAACAGGCAAATGTGTATTAGGGGAATGTGACATGGACCGATACAGCCCCATTAATCTGAATTCTGTACTATGTGATGTGTTTCGATAGACAGGACGCTTATCCCTGCAAAGCGCTAGGAAACAAAGGCTGTGGCAGCTTCTTCCAAGGGGCTGTGCACTGAGGAGGCTTGATCCCACCAAGGCATAGCCTAAAAAATTATTCTAAAGCCATATAATTCAAATTTGGAATAACAGATTTAAATATACAGACGTAAATGAAATGGTTCAAATACACTTTTGTCACTTTTTTTTCAAGGAATCGTTGATTTGGTAGGTTTCTCTGATCATTTCTTTATAAATAAGTAAATTTTATAAATCTATAAGATGCAGTAACTCCTATTTACCTGGACGTTTGTGAAGCATTTGATATAGAATTGCATAACACTAAATAAACTTAGGTAATTTACAAATACAGGAAATTTAAGGTGGGAGTTGCTTTAAAGAAAGACAGCAGCAGGGAAAGTAAGGCAGGAGATTTGCCGCTGGGGGGACGCTATGAATTTCTCAGCCCTTTAGCATGCGTTTTCAGTGTTTACTTACATTGAAGTGTCACGTGATATTTGAAAACGAAAGCCTCAGCTGGAAATTGCTGAGAGATGCTGTAGCTCTTCCCTAACTTTCCCCTCCCTAACCCTTCTCCCAGTCATTCGTGAGTATGAGGAGAGGTTTTGGGGAGGCGTGAGAAATAATATAAATATTCTTGCACAGAGTGTGGGTCTGATGTGATGAAGAGGAGTGCACAGGCATGTATGTTCAGGAACCAGGTGTGCAGAACTACGACCAGTGATAACGTGGATGTGGAACACCTCTGTGAAGAGGAGGCTTTGGGTGTAAATTGTTCAGGACCCTGTAGGAGTAGGAGAGTCCATGTGATGAGTCAGATGGGCTCAATCTTGTGCTTCATGGCATCTTGTGACACAGGGCTGAAATTCTCAAGGAGATGATAACACGAGGGGGTCTGTTCACACCTGCTATGTGTGCCATTGGTCTGTATCCTTTGGCTAGGAGATGCACAAGGCTGAGAATGAGGAAATCGTTTTAGGAGAGGATTTGGCAATCTACTGTTGACCTTTTAACATGTTCTTTTATGAAAACGTAGTAGAAGGCTGCTGATGAGAACTTGGAATCCATTGTAATGCATCTGGTTGTTCAGGGGGTTGTTGCCTGGGTGGGATGGAACGGGGGAGCCTCACAACAGCCAGTTAGTGAGTTCTCTCTTCCGAACAGGCTGGAGTGAGCACCTGTAAATAAGCTTTTTGGCTGTCCTGTTCCCAGGTGCAATGCATGACATTGTTCAGCTCTTCTCGCTTACCGGGGGATAGAAGGGTCCAAGCCTTTTGACATGCTGTTAGTTTTGAACTGAACCGTCCTGCTTTTCTTATTCTGACAGTGAACTAGTTGAGCAATTTTGTGGTTTTCTAGCTGGGGATGGGACATGAGTGGAAGTGAGAGCGTCGATTATGTTAAGGATGCAGTGGAATTAATTAATTGTACGTGCACAGAAACCTGTTGAACTGCCAAAATTTTCAACCTCAGATCGCTTAACACCTCTCTTAAGTAAAGTTAATGATGGCGTTGCAGTGATAACGGACACAGTTGTTTACTGTCCAGAGTCAGCCAAGGAGTTGTGGTGCTCGTCACTGAATTAATATCCTTCTCAGAATTATCTTTATAATACTGGGTTCAAGCAATGTGTTCCTAATTGAGCTGCAGATTAAAACCAGCTGGAAGCTGTATTTGGCGAGGAAGGCAGAGGCTTGCTTAGCTAAAGGAGCATCTTGCTGCGTGCGGCTGCCAGGGAGTGTCAGGCATTCATTCATACGGCCTGAGACCTGCTTACCCAAGATGTTTTTTTTCTCTGCTCGTGACTCATTGCCGTAGCTGTGTCAGTAAAGATGCCTAAGCCTGGATTCTTCATTACAAAACAGGGTGTTGTTACGAGACCGTTTTCTTTCTTTGGGCACCAGGATGCTGGTGTTTCTTGTCCCCAGCCCGGTTCAGAGCAGCTGGAATCGCGTGGCCATCGCACAGGCAGCAGTGTACTTTCTTGATGGGTTTGAAGGCGGCTGCAGTCCTCTTAAGACTTCCTGATTTATTGCTGGTTGTGTTTTTCCCCTTCCTCTTACTGTGATCCCAGCTAAAGCACATTGTTGCTATTTGATTATTTTAAGTCCAATGGCTGTCACAGTTAATCTCTTTGTATAACGATGGTGAGTAGTAGTTGTAAATCCAGCTGTCAGAGCATTCCAGATCCTTTTATATCTGTGCTCTTTTTAGAATAAAAATGTTTTATACAAAAGTGTAAATGCTATGCCATTCAGATTCCTCATTGAGCTGCATCTCGTTATACTGGCAAGAGTGTATAGAAACTCTCAGAAAATTGAACTTGAAACAGAGTCGAGGTTTGTTCTTTGGATTGCACTATTTCTTAAAGACATTGTCAAACTTTTACATATTTTTGTAAAATAAGGCTGCCTCTACGTACTTTGCTTCCGTTTCCATTAGAGCCCTGTGTCAGCTTCCAGAAGTTGATGCTGTAGTTTTGAAAGCCAGGGCTGTAATGCGTAAGACTTAAAGGGTGGGGTGGGTGTTTAACATTTTTATTAAAACAACAACCCATGCAAATGAAGAAATAACCTAAGTTAGGAAGATAACACTTGTAAATTAAGAAAGGCAGAACCTACCAGCTTGCATAACTGAAATGCTGAGCACTTGCATTGTGCATTTTGAGTATTTCTGCATGTTGATAGACTTGTTTTGGTTTTGTTTTTTTTTTTACTTTGCATCACTTTAATTCCATTCTCAAGAACTTTTGTTCGATAAGAAGGTTGTATGCTTAACTCAGTGACATCGAAGAGCTGTAAGCAAGGGTTTAGCTAAAGCATATACTTTGGTTTTGATTCTGGGCTTTAGAGTACTGGAGAGTAGTGTTCTCTTTACACAGTGAGTTTGAATAGTAAAGCGATGATTCTAGGCTCTTACCTTAATTTTATTTTTTCCACTAGGATCTCATTATGTAATATAGGACAAGCTACTTGATTCTTCTGATTTTCTCCTCTTCTGACCCATTAGATATTATCATCTGATTTTTTCCTATATTCCAGAGTTGGTGTGTGGGTTCATTGTTACAGTCTCTTCAGTGCTTTGAACTTAATATTTTAGTTCACATAATGGTTGGTATTTAGAATAACAAACAGTTGAAGAGGGGAAGCTTGTTCCAGGTTAGCCCCAGACTGCTAAGCCAGTGTATACAACACTACGAACCTGACCTGCGTGCATCCTGTTCCCAGCCTAGGTCTTCTGTAGGCAAGGGGAGCAGATGCATCTTTGGTTTCTCCAATAACACTTCATTTTCACTAGCTGTCTCCTGAGATGGAGAGCAGTGCACTGCAGCTCAGTCGTGTTGATCTCACTAGTGAACTTGATATTCCTTGTGGGGTTGTGCTAAAAAAAAAAATAGTCAGCAGCCCAGAGCTTCTACTTATGTACTGGGAGGTGAGAAGACAGAAGATCTTGGGAGAGCATCTCTTCTGTTGGGACTTACAGGAAGAACTGTGTGTTTGGATGCTTTGAGAAAGAGATGGGGAAAGGAAGAAGGGATGTGGTTGGTTTGTATCTGCCTGTTTATGGGGATTTTGCACCTTTCTCTGTACATCTGGTCTGGCACTGTTGAGGCAAGAACTGGCAGACTGAAAATGCCCCGGTCCAGCTGCTTGAGGAACTCATGGTGTTCAACCCTGGACAGCGTGACTCAGCTGGTTATTTCTGGTGTCCGATGCCCAGCCCTGTCACAACTATGAGACAACTTGGCTCCTGGCTCACCGAGCTGCTGCTTTTGCTGGATCATGAGGTGAAAGGGGAAAGAGAGGTTTTATGATTGCAGATTCAGAAGGTGAAATTACTCAGGTCCATAGGTGAACAAACAGTCTTACCAGTTCCCTGCATGTGTATTTTTTTTTGTACCTGCTTGAAAAAAATGAGGATGTGAATGAGTGCAAAGATTTCTGCTTTTGTAACTCTAGTCATGAGCAAGTGAGTAATCATTACTTACAAAGGGTACATACGAATGTTTTATTTCCTACTTAAGACTTCATGTATAGGAAATGCAAATTGGTGCCCAGGTTGGAAGAAAACATGATCTTGAAGAGCTGCTAATAACTCTGAATAATAGATGACTGGATGCAGGTATCCTCTCAGGAAGAATTGCCAATGTATGAGCAGTAGAAATTAACAATTAAAGGTCAGGATTGGCATTTTGTTGGCATTAGGAGAATTGTGAGCAATGTAGCCTGGCTAGAGCTGTGAAATCAGCAGCAGCAGTCTGCTAGGCTGTAAGTGCAAAGAGCATTCATTCTGTCTGTCTCCAATGATTGCAGCCTGTCAAAGCAAATAACTATTTTGGATTTGGCATTCAGAGGGCAGACAAAAAGACAGCAAAATAGAGTGAAGATGTCTGAAGACGAGACAGCGTTCTGAAGGTGGGGGTCATGATGCTGCTGTTATTAATACTTCAGCACCAGAATGTGGTTTAAGGTAATGCTTTGCAGATGATTGAAGACTTCAGGAGTATTGAAAGGGAAATGAGGAGAATGGCCAAATACCCATTTTGTTATGGCTGTGCTCAAGGAGAGACAGTGAGCAGAAGATCTCTGAGGCGAGATGGCCAGGTAAGTGAAGCAGCAAGTTTTGGGTTGGGTGTAACGTTTCAGCCCTGTTGTTCTTTCCTGTCTGTGTGGAGCTATGATTTGGATAGTCCATGTCTCAAAATCAAAGCCAAAATCTAGTCTTGCAGAGTTTGAAGGCGCAGCATTCTAAATAAATATTGCTGCTCAGACATGTAATTTAGAGTGGGATTTATCCTACTGACTCAAGCAATTAGAAATCTTAGCACCCAGTCCAAGCCCATCAGTAAGAGACTTCAGAAGACGATTCATCTGCTCCTAAAATAGGAGATTTACTGCTCATAAAAGTGCCTGTCTCTCACTGTTGACTACAGGGGACTTAATTTGTGTGGTTTAAATGAGACACGTAACTTCTAGAAAACAAAGGTAAGTGTACATTGCACACCTGGGCACCAGGACATCTGCACTTGCACAAGACTAGCTGACTCCTGACATGGATTTTTGGAGCATCTTACCCAGGGATGCTGCGGCTTCCTCCCGACGCTGAAAACCTAGGAGGTTTGCAAACGGAGAATGTCAAACACAGGTGCGACACTGTGCAGAATTGCCAAGGCTTATCGAGATCCAAGTGAATGAGTCCATAAGGCACCCCTGCACCCTATTCTGTGCTTAGCTGAGGACCAGCACGCTCTGCTGGGTGACTGCTTTGCTCTGCATGGTGGTGGTGATTCTGAACATGGATCCTGGGTGCCCAGCAAAGTTGTAGAAGCATTGGAACACTACATAAAGAATTTATAAAATAGATCTGAGCTTTTATTGTGAAACAATTTGCAAATGATACTATGAACGCAGGCGTTGCTGTGCCATGTCCTATTTTGCTCTCGTACCATTACACCTTCAGTAGGATCTGCTGAATTATATGGAGGGACGTGTGTAGGTGATGGGACGTGTGGTGAGGAGCACCTGCCTGCAGTAACAACTGAAAACTTTCTAGAAAATCTGAATAAATAATTTATTATTGCATCAGACAAAATGAGAAATTCCTTAAGGAAATAAATACGTACAGTGAATCAGAAGGGAAGAGGCAAAGACACGCAACTCCCAGTGCACATCACTAGGGAGGCATTTAGTCCTTAAAGGAGCATTTGGTGTAGGTTACATGCTGCTAATTTAAAAAAAAAAAAGTAGTTAAGCCATACGTATTGCTTCGAGCTGCTTTGGAAATCTGATTTTACAGAAAAACCTGGTGTTTTAATAGATTTAAATAAAGGCTTCCAAAACTACTTGTGGAATGGAATTGTCAAAAAATTATTCTAGGAAACTTGCACGGAGTCATTTTGGAACTGATAGTATTTTAAATTAAAAAAAGGGAGTTTTGGGCTGTTTTTCACAACTATTGGTCTGATTTTTATTTTGCCACATGCTACAACATCGAGTTACTCTTTTTTTTCAGTTTTAGTAAAACAAGCTAAGGTACATTTTGATCTAAAAGAAAGGAAGGTCGCAGCGCTCTCTACTGACTACATACCATTTCAGGTGGTACTGTCCTACAGTGCTGCTATGGTCACTCCATTTACAAATCCTAAAAAGAAGTAAAAATAATATAAAAGTGAAAGTCCTTGATCAAAACTCATCACTTTTATGAACTCAGATATGTGAAAATAATTCATGCTCTGGAAGACATCCAATAGCACAGAAAGAATCCATTCTTTAAGGTCAAGGCAACTTAATCACAGACTGTAGAAACAATCGGGTGCTCTTGTGTAAAGCTTACACTGGGGCTGAAGGCTCAGTTTGGTGCAAATTGGTTTAAACTCTGTGTCTATGGTGAATCACATCCTCAAATTCAGCAAAACCCTTGGTGAAATGTCATTCTCTAATCAAAGCCAAACAGGTGGATTTTTTGCCAGTATTTGGGAGGAGCCATAAAGCCAAGGGCTGCTTCTACTTTTGTACAAACCCCATAAATATCTTTCATGGGGATTTTAGTTTATGGAAGTCGCTTTCTGTGATTTATTTTTTTTTCTTTTTTTCCTCAGAGGAAATAATACTTGTATAACAGCCAAGTTCCTTACCCCAGTTGCTCTCCAACTTTATTACGCTATTATACACACAAGGCATAGCCTGGGGAACATCTATATCACAATGTCAGCTGAGATTTTTTTATATTTGTAAGGAAAACAAGGATTTCCAAGGAAGAAATTTAGGTTTGGAGCTTGTGTTCTTTCTGTACACCAGATTTCAGTGTGTGTTTGGTGTGTGCACCTTTCACTGCCTGTACGCCTCCAATTGCAGGGAAATAAACTGATTTATGTTTTTATGGATAGGGTGGAGAGAGGCACCTTTTTTCCTTACAGATACCTGGGAAAATAGTCTAAAACACTATGAAGGTGCAGTGTATCAGACAGTAGGATTTAATCATATTTGACCTTTTTTGAGGCCAAATAGGTAGTTTTCAGTTTGCTAAGCAAGATACCTTGATTTGCCTGGTGTGGAGCACGGGTTACTTTGCCTCCCTCCAGTCCTCGTGCTCCTGAACATAGTCAGGACAGAATAAAACTTCAGATGATGTCTAGTGACTTTGTGACTGCTTTCTTGTCTTCTGGAAATCTCTTGACCCTCAACCACTGAGAAGTTTTCATTGCTCTGTCTACATAAAGTTGTGCTGACGTTTTGGGGTTAGATGGGTGCCTGCTTGCTTTCAGTTTTGGCGAATTGAGGCTGCTGTTCCCTGCTGAGCAGCAGATACAAACTGGTGTAAATGTTCCCCTGGCAGCAGATTATTTAAAATACAAGTGGAGTTGGGATGGTACCAGATGGTACCAGACAGCGGATGGCTTATTGGCCTCTTAACTTGGGCAGTCAGTAAATCTGCTTCTTCAACTTTTCCACGATTTCTTTTTCCTGTTAAAAGGTATTGAGCTGCCTCTTCTCTGCCTGTTTGCAGTGCTGAAGAAGATGGATTGTCCTTGCTGCTTTAGCCTTTTTCACATCAATAATGATGGTGTCACTTTTTACCAGACCACAAACAGGCTTTCAGAAGCATTTGAATTTTTTTTTTCTTTTGTCCTGTTAGAGGGGCAAAGTGATTACAGCCCAGTTCTGAGACTGCTGAGTGGTTAAAGCTCTCTTACTGTATTTGTCATAAGGTATGTGCCTGTACTGTCTCTGACACAACACTTTTTTTTAACGTTACCTTTTTTTAACCAACATCCTTGCTGTTGATTTCACAACTCAAAACTTCTCTGGTAAAATGGATCTCTCCAGATACGAGGAGATGTTACCAACGCTTGATAAACCACAATACTTGCAACTCCTGAGCAAGCTACGCAGAGTTGTGGTTTTTTCACCAGCTCTAGATCTATTCCTGAGATACAGTACTCAATTTTGTCAGTAATAGTTTGTTCTTCTAGTTGCAGTGAGCTTGAGGATGCACTGTTTGATAACATTACGAGTAGGACTGCAGCCTTTGGAGGCAGGGGAGAAAATCTGGGTGCTCTGCAGCAGGCAGAGCCCTGTGACGTGATTGCCCAGGGACTCACCCTGCGTCCCCACCTCTAACCTAAGAAACCTCTGCTGTGGACGTTCAGGCCGGTCTTTTATTGTAGGATTAAGATTCTGTGTTGTAATGTCCAGAGCTCATTGATTGATAGGGGAGTGTATGTGAAAAGCAGGATTCATCTCGGCTGCCTTTTGGTGCTGGTACCTGTGCTGGTTGGCTGGACTCCCCTTGGGCACCCAGCGAGGGACGTGGACACTTCCAGGCACCGGTTACTGCACCATAAAGCAGGTATCTAAACAGATCTGATAAACAGGCTAGATTAAAAGGATAATTTTAAATTACTACCTTGGAACAATGTGCTTCAAAAGCATCCTTTTCTCCATCTGTAGTTTGGGGGATGTCAACGACTGGTGCAGAGATGCTCGCATAGGAGCAAGCAGTGCTCGAGTCCCTGCCCCAGCGCTGGGAGCTGCCTGAGCCCCCCCAGCGTTCACCAGTGTCTCCCCGTGGCAGGGGTTGTGTGCCCAAACTTGCTCCAGGTATGGAGGAACAGTCTGCCGATGTTAAGTTTGCAAAACACTTAACAGACGGTAGTGCTGAATGCTGCTGTGCGTGATACATCCAGCCGATAATAAGTGATCGGGGAGGGAGGGATGACATGGGATGCTGCAGGGATCTCTAGATTTGCTACGTGATTATTTTTCATTTTGCAAATGACATAGCTGCTCCTATTGAAGAATAGTTGGACAGTAATGTTCAAGAAGGTAGAGGAAAAAAAACTTAACCAACTTAGGAGGAAAGGGTAAGAAAGGCCAAAGTTAACAGCAGTACCTCAAGCTTGCCTTGATCATGATTCTGATTCTTTAAGGCTTTTTGAAGTTAATAGAAGACTAGTTTTTGTGCAAAAGCAGGTTATTGTTATTAACTAACTTCTGCTTTTCATTTGGCAAAAGTGGAATTAATGTTTCTAGAAAATATTTGAAAACCTCTGACTCCGACGTGAAAGGATTATGCACAGGAAATTTTTTCTTAATGTGCAATTGGAAATAATTAAGTGATGTTAGTGGGAGTTTAAGCTGCTTCTACAAGTCGTAATGCTGGGGCAATAAAAACAAAGCAAGAGGGAGAAAAGGGATGAGATGGCATTCCGAGAGAGAGAAATTAATTCAGCAGTGTGAATCGTTGGTATAAAAGGCTTTTGTGGAGAAAGGCTTCCCTGGGCAGCCTGGATTTTAAGGTTGTAATTGGAATTTGAAATTAGGGACAGATCCTTAGCTGGGAAAATAAAGATGGTTGTAAATGGGCCTGCTCAATTAGTTTCACTGTAATAAAACAGCCAGTAAAAACACGTGTACAGTGGGTCCTTCCATCCCTGCAGCAAAAATGAATCTCGCTGTCCATGCCGAGTGGAACACTTCCACCAGCTGTCCTGTCTTTGTGCAAGGGCTGGAAAATCCAGTTATGTCCAACTTGGATTTTGAGCTTTAGACAAAAATTTGCTTAATCTTTAGTTTCTAGATGAGAACCTAGTAATAAAGAAAAGCAATGATTTTTTTTTTTTTAAATCTCTATAATAAAATGAAACCTTACAGAGTGCAGCCTGGCCAGCAGATAAGGGCTGCTGACCTAAGGTGTCAGATTTTTGTCCCAGCTCTACTGACTTCTCATCTAGTCCAGTTCCAGTTTTCTAGCTCCTGCTCACCTCTCTAACCTTTGCAAAGAGCTGAGCTTGAAAAAAATGTGAAGCACAAAACCTTCAAATCCCAGCTGCTTCAGAGAGTCAGGGCAGCAAGCTGACAGCTGTGTCCTCGGTTGCAAGGAGGAGTCGGCTCCCTTTCCCCCGAACGGCAGGGTTTTGGGTGCTTGCTGGAAAGTCCCACAAGCTTCAAAGGACAGAGAAGACTTTTCCACTTCTTGTGCCAAGTAAGGCCTCTATCTTGCAGAGCATCCACATACGACATTCACAATGTCAGTGTTTAGCACCAAGATCCCTTTCCGGGAAGCAGCAATGCTGTGATCTACACCTGACAGATGTTATAATGAACTCCTGTCTCGTCGAACAAAGTTTCTTCAATCATTTCAATCACGTTGTCTTTGAGATGGAGATGTGAGGTCTCTGCAGAAGAGAACTTGTCTGGGTTGCTTACTGGATCTTGCTGCAAAAAGAAGTAGAATTTTAATTTCCTAAGCGAGCACAGGCGTTGTGGCTGTGCAGTCATATGTCCTGCGTTCCTCTGCTCTCCGGACAAGCCATACGTACCATGGGGGGCTTTGGGGCAAAGTCTTTCTCGCAGACGTGTGCTATGATGCCAGCAGCCAGAGCATCACCAAGGACATTGGTCATAGTTCGAAATCGATCCCTAGAGGAGAGAGAGCCGTGAGGATACAGTTGGTGGCCTCAGCCAACATGCCTGGGATCTCACGTCAACCTCCATCCCTAATGTCTCTACTGCTGGTTTTGCTAATGGGAAGGTGAGACAAATGCAGTGTTGTTCTTGCAAGTACAGAGAGAAAATGGTCCATGTGATGTGTCTGTCCATGTGAGCCCAGTACCGTGAAGGTAATGGGGCTGCTTTTGTCTCATTGTGCTTGTCTTTTTAGTGCATAGACCTGCCTGCGCTACCTCCCAAACGGATGCATCGTCATCACTTTTGCTCAATGTGGGGGTGAGCTGCCTCAGTGAGTCATAAAACTCTCTGAGATGCCTCCTGGGGAGAAAATCTTATTTATCCAGCCACAGGAGCTCTCTTGTTTATCCAAGCACCTTTCACAGCAGTAGGAAGTGCCAATGCATTGCAGCAGGTGATGGTGCTGGATACCCTGTGATGCTCAAAGACTGAGTTCACGTTGTGTTCAGATTTTACAGATTTCACCTGAAAAGTTAAACTTCCTTTTATGTGGAAGAAAGAGAAAAGCAGCCAGCGTACACGATGCTGTTTCCTCTCTGTCCAGGGTGGTTGTGAAGAACAAATCAGCAACCCACGTGTCAGTTAGGTAGAAGTCGGGGTCTACTCTGTATGTTTTTTCACCTAGCTAATTTGTTTCATTTTTATCTTAATGCTTTAAAATGGCATGTTTCACAAACTGCATATGTTTGACTTCTCTTTGTCTGTGACAAATGTAATCAAGCATCAGTTTTTGTCTCAAGATCAATCTGGTCTTCATCCATCAAGATGAAGACGGTCTCACTGGAAGATAGAACTCCTCAGTGTTGGATGCAGTCCTTTGAAAATGTCATCCTTACTTTTAGAAACCCCAGTGATGTTTTAGTTCTGGTGACATACGGCTTTGAGAGAGAAGTTGCTTATTAAATGCAAGAGGGGGTTTTGCTACATCTGTTCAAGATCTGACTGTCTAACTTTCTGCTATGATTTGGTGTGCAACCAACTCGTACTTTACCTTGTTACTGTTTGGATGAGACATCTATTTCTCTCCTTTCTACTTTTTAATTGGGAAAATGCCCGTGTTTCAGAAATAGAAACAGCAAACTGGATGAGCACATATTGTAAACAATTACCAGTGGTTTATGGTTTATTATTGGTTTCTCTGATTTTTTTTTTTTCCCCCTGGAGAGCATGCTTTTTTCCTAAACAATTGCATATTGCCACCTCTCTTGTCGCTCTCTTGTGTTGTTAGCATCTTTCTGGTTAATTTTAATTTCCCCTGTATGAAGCCAGATACCTTTCACCCTGCCTTACCAACCTTGTTCCTCTTCCAGGGATAACATTCCACCAAAACAAATACTGTACCATCCACCACTTCGCTTTGACTCTTGTGTTGTCCATCCTCCTTTGTTCACAGAGCGGACAGCTTGGAGAAGACTAGGACTTGAGGTATTTCTATTTCTAGGGAATATGTTAAATAGCAGCCTTGCATAGTCATGCTTCATAAAGACAAAACTATGCACCTACTTTCTTCCTTTTCTACCTCTTGCTATGGAGGAAAGTAGCATCCTTTTGACCGCTTAAAAGTATAAATGTATATACGCTTCAGAAAGTGGTTTTGTTACTTGTTTGAGACCTCTAACAAAGATGTGTTGTACAATCAGATAGTAATTTACATAAGAGATCAGGACAAGCTGGTATTTCAAAGAGGGGACCTTACTTGAGAGTCTGACTGAACAGCATCACCACTTCTTCCACGTACAGTCCTTCATGAGGCACTAGACAGTGATGGGCACCTCGATACCAAAACGCCTCAAGTCAAACGCTCCTTTAGGAGACTGTTTGCCTATAGTTATCGTGGGCTATTTCAAGAAAATAATTAGAAAATTTAAAATCTCACATTTGGCTCCTGGCCTTGTTCTGTGATCCCTTAATCTCTATTTGCTTCTGTCAGAGCTGCTTCAAATAACGACACCAGGAACGGGCACTTAGCACCCGCCTGCAACGTTGCATCTGGAAAATACTTACAGAGCCCAGTCGACTGCGATGATGAGTGTGATATCGTCAGTCGGCAGCCCAACAGAAGTTAGCACGATGACCATCGTAACGAGTCCAGACTGGGGGATCCCGGCTGCCCCTATGCTTGCTGCTGTTGCTGTTATGCTGCAAAGAGAAGGCGGCTGCGCAATTATTGTGGGTTGTTTGTGTTTTTCTTTTTAAAGAAAAAAAAAAAAGGGCAAGCATGGAAGCGTGTTTGCATGGCAAAGTAAGTTACTCCGGTATGGAAGGATTGGATTGGATCCGGCTTCCTCCACCTTCCTGCTCTCTGATGCTGTCCCGAACCCCTGCCTGTGCAGGGCCGAGGGCTTGCAGCGGGTCCCCTTGGCTTTGTGCTTACACAGCACCTCTCTGCATCCCAGTGTAGGAAGCCCCTGCATAAAACTGCTGAATATTTGCAACTGTACTTACTTATTTTTATCTAGATAGGTGCTTTATTTCCCTGCTTATAAACTGAGGATATTCCATTCCTGAAGCGGAGTAAATTATACCTGCACAAACCCTTCTATGCTAAGGTAATTCATCTGCGCTGCAGGTGTTGAGCTGCTCTAGCTGTTCTGTCAGTTCGCAGTCTGGCTTTTACCTACAGGCAAAGTCTTTTCATTCTGCAGCGAATTCTGCGGGTGCAGAGCCCGAGCGTTCCCGGGCGCAGGGGGCTGGTACACGCTGCAGCTTAACCTACCCCTCAGCTTTCCAGCAGAGTTCACTCTCTGCAGTAGCAAATCTCTGCCAAATGGGGAAAGCGTGAGAGATTGTTCTAATGTCTATAAATACTAATAGAGAGAAATAATTCCGCTGCTGCAAAGAAACATTTACCTTATTGTTATAATCTGTCCCAAATCCAAGTCATACTCATTGACCTGGGCAATAAAGATGGCAGCGACCGCTTCGTACAGTGCGGTGCCGTCCATATTGATGGTGGCACCGACAGGGAGGACGAACCGTGCCACGCGTCTGTCTATTCTGTTGTTTTCCAGGAGACACTTCAGGGTGATGGGCAAGGTTGCTGAGCTGCAGAACAAGAAATGATGAGTAATTCTCTCTGTCATTTGCATTGAGCTTTGTAAATAGGAATCAGCATAACGGTATAGAAATACAAGCCCTCCTGAGGGTAAATGCAGCACCAATATGATACAAATTGCTATAGCAATTAAAGTTTCTTCATCTTGCATCCCCCTTACCTGGGGAATATATGTAATTAGCCAAGTAGTCAGTTAACTGCTGGCTGCAAGATAAAATATCAGAATGTCATTTCAGTGGCAGAAGGCACCGCTCTCCATGAACAGCTCTGCGTGATGGTCACAGCTTTGTTGTACATCCCTGGTGCCCACGTTAATCCTGCCGTACCTCGAACGTTGGTATGGGATGGCATCTGCCAGCAGTGGCCATGCCGGGGTCCAGCCAGACCCCCTTATTCTTTGTTCATCTCTCCCGTGCCACACACGCTGGGAGCGGCTGCCTGGGCTCTTGCACCCCCCTGACCTCTCTCTCTTGTTTCTGTCTAGCGTGAAGATGTGAGCTGTCACGCAGGAGTCGGGATAAGGACATGGATGAAGAAGATTGAGTGGAAGAAAGGGAACAAGCATGGAAAAGAAGTCGATGGTATTGTGATAGCGTCTTGGAGGCAGGGACTGCTTTTCTGACAGCAGTTGAATGCAGTGCGTCGCACGATGGCCCCCAGCCCCTGGCACGGACTGCAGGGCTGGGACAAGGAGCCAAGTGCTCCCGCTGTCCTCTGCCTAACAGCTCCGCAGCTTGCTTAGCTGGCCGTCGAGCAGAGAAGAAGGAGAAAGCCTGATGGAGACAGAGCTGGAGACCCAAGTTGAGGAGGAGATCAGGTCGTTACGAGTAGCAGAAGAGACCTGCAGTGGTGGGTGCTGGGGGAGAGGGGCACAATCCTGGATAGTTTTATTGGGATTATGTGAAGAAGCAACATTAGGGAGGCCAGAAAAACCCTTTGCCTAGTCAAATGTTTTCTAAGAAAATGTTTTAATTTGCGTGTCTTCCAAAAAGGATGGTAGTTTCTAATGTAAAGCTTCTTCATTGTTATAAAGAATGTTTTTCAATGAAAATAAAATAGATAAAAATAATCTAAAATTATAAAATCTTGTCAAAGTAGACAACGCTTTTCTTTGGAGGAGCTTGGGATACACAGGAATTGATTTAAGATTTTCAGTAAAGTGTACAGAAGAGCTTTTGCGGTTTTCAGTTAAATCACAGGATCGTAACCCCACGCTGTTTTATAGAGGACCTACAACAGTCTGATTTTAAATACTTTGAAAGAAAACTGACTGCAGCCAGTAAAAGGACCCACGCGCACAAACATTGCTGCTTTGCTCTGGGAAAACCCCAGGAGAGGGCGAGCAGAAGAGCAACGTGAGCTGACTGGGTCTGAAGACGCGCTGAGGCTCTTCCCACCGAGGACCAGGGCCGTGCCAAGCATCCCGCCTCCTACTAAAACTGGAAGTGATCTCATTTCAAATAGTGCTGGAGCATAATTTGTCTGAAGTATACCTGTTCTCCCACAGCTCGCCTGGCCGTACACAGAGCCACATCTCCCTTGACTAAACCAGATGCCTTCTCAGTTGTATCAGCGTATTTCAGCCACGTTTTCATACCTGGAAGATGTAGCTAAGGCGATGAGCAAGGCTTGCAGTATCCCCTGAATGAAAGCGAAGGGGTTTTTCTTGGTGATGAGCACAAAAAGCAAAGGTAAGAGAACGATTCCGTGGATGACTAGCCCTGACACTACTGTAATGGCATATAGTCCCAGCTTCTGTCCTATAACCGATGGATCCTCCATCTCCAGGATCTTTCCAGCGATGAGAAATACAATGCCAAAGGGGAAGTACCTGCAAAGAATAAGCATAAAAAATTATTTATAAGGATGCAGCAATCATTGAAGCACTACACGACAGTTATTGCATTATTTGTACCATTTGGTACCATTTATTTCTACAAAAATAAATCCAGTGCTCACAATAGATACTTGTAGACATATGACCGGCATTGCTGTTACACAGCAGGTAAGAAAATTACTGAATCAATCAAAACCAAATTTACCAGACTGCCATCGAGACAATTTTCATAACCGCTTCATTCAGACACTGGCACACGTTAACCAGCGGAGTTCCTCGCTCGCCCATTTTTCCCAGGAGAAGTCCTGCAACCAAGCACATTGGTTGATATTACTCATCGGTACCGTGGGAGCAGTGTGTGTCGTGCTGGGTGTCTTGAGGCTCTGCTGGTCACAGAACAGGTTTCACTGGGCAAACTCGCAGCGGGTCAGACTTAATACAGATTTCCCCATGCTCTTATGGGTCACAGTAATACTCTGCTCCAAGGAAATACAAGTATCTGGCCTTTCCTCAAAAAAAGCCCCACCGAACCTTAATCCAGCACTTCAAACTATTCTTTGCACAGGTAACTGATAAACTCTTCCCTGCGGCTCAATACTGGAAGAGTCACTTCTCGAGGTGGATAAGCTGTCTTTGCTATTTGGTAATACAAGAATCATGTAGCTCTGGAAACAAAATTTGATTTTTTTAATTTTTTTTTTTTTTAAAAAGGACAAAGCTTGGTAGGGTTATATATAGCTGAGGATGATATGATATGTTACATCCCTGCCCTTGCTCTGGAGTGAAAAGAGCCGCCCACCGTGTCTGCCACTCGGAGGAACTTTTTCAGAAGTGCCCAGATTTGCCTGATCCCCGCAGGCGGTGGTGGCTCTTGGTTGCCTCATGGGACGGGCTGTGCTGGCTGCCGACCAGCTATTTCATGCAGACAGCTTTGTCAGTGGCTCACAGACTGTACGTGGTGGTGACAACACATGCGGCTGTACAATAATACATCAGGAAGGATCCAACAGAGTTGCTTAGATACAGGCATTAAGACTCTTGTCTTAATTTGGGTTTTTCTGTTGATGTTGTTGTATTAACCTAATTCCAGTCTAATTTTCTGTTGAAGGAATAATAGAGCAGAAGTACGTGAATGCTTAGAGGGGTTATGGTGCTTTCTGGTCTGCCAGCACAAAATTGGCCAGTGCTAAATCCCATTGCTTTCCCTGGCAAGGAAGTTTCCCAGGTACCCATTGAGCAAAAGAAAAATTAGTCTGAGTATTTGCCCATCTAGTTTCCAGCCTGGTGCACGTACTTTCTGTGTGGTCCCATTAGCTAAAATTACTTCTGGAGCACTGTACAAGTGTCTGCTTTAGACTGGAAAAGAAGAGTGTAGGCAAGATCTTGTCTCGTCCCTCTGATCCCTCTTCAGCCTTCAGGGCTGAGGACTCCTAGGGACCCTTGGCAGGTAGTTGGATCTCTTGGCGTGCTCAGAAGAGAGATGAGATAGGGTCACCTTTGCCAGGCCTTTCAGAAGTGAGACAAGGCTTGGCATATTTAAATCTCAGCTCTGTGGATATTCATCCAGTATTTGGTGGCCGTAACAGCTGATTTGAAAGAAATCCATTTCTCTTCAGGTCCTGCAGACAGCTGATTGGGAAAAGATGGCCCTAGCAAATGGACAGCTTGCTTCAAGTAACTAAATCTCTGGATTTCAAAAGCAACAGAGACGACTGGAGATGCTTGTTGTCAGCGAAGAGATCGCTGGAGCTGAGGTAGCTGTGTGGGGTTACCATCCAGAGCAAAGGCACGCCGGGTAGCCAGTGGGCACTGCATGGACACCTTGGTCTCAGTCCTGCAAACTGTCTAATTTTGGTATTGGACACAAATACCCTTTGCTGAGATCTCAACCAGCTTCCACCTGGCCTTCCGCACCTTGCTGCAAGGAGGAGCCGATCCCCGTTTCCCATGGCACAGGGCTGTGTTACCTGGCCTTCCCTGTCCCTCTCCTCTTTTCTACCAGGCAAACCCTGTTAATTTAACTTCTCCTTGCAGGTAAAGCTTCCCGTGGATGCATGAATGCCCTTTTCCAAGCCGCCTGTCCCTGGTGCAGGGATGCTCTGCTGATCTGCAACTTCGCAGAGCTCTAATCCATCCCATGCAAAACGCAGGGAGTGCGGCTGGGTGGCCAGGGCTGGCTCAGGTGATCTCCCACTGCATCCTAACTCAGCGCTGATCCTCACTCCCACGCTGGCAGGGTGGTGGGGTGGTAATCTCAAAGGAGAAAAGCGGCTTCTCCTCGCTTGTTTGGCTGGGCTGGAGGAGGGCATGTGTCCTGCAAGCAGGAGCTTGGCGCATTCCCTGAGCATCCGTGGTCTGCAGGTGGTGGTGGTCACTGGGACAGGAGTCTGCCATAGACATAGCTTTTGTCTGTAAGGATCTTTAAGTGGGTCTGTCTCTGCCCGGTCTCACTGTGGCCATCTCCTCCCGGCACTCACTGTGTCATAGCCGTTAAAACTGGCTGCTCTCCCCTGGCTCTAACAGCAATTTGGTGTCCTCCAGTGCTGGCTACACTGCCTCCACCCCTCAAATCCTCTAATTGGCTTTTGGGTTCCTTATACACTAAATTCAAGCTCCTTGCCCTCACCTCTTAATCCATATGTAATCCTGCCCCCGTGCCCATCTCATTGCCTCCTACTCTTTTCCCTCTGGATTCGTATTTTCCTCCCTTTCTTGCTCAGCCTTGCACCCAGCGTCCTATCTTAAGCTTTGAGTCAGCTCCAGGTCCCTCCTTCCTGTGACTTTCTCCCTTTTAAACCTTCTTCCTCCTCATCCCTTGCACATGTTCTCTCCCTCCAGCCTCTACTCCTTCCTTCTTGAAATTGCTGCCGAGCACCTTGTCCACGTGGGATTGCAGGCTGTTCAACGCAGGGAGCTTCCTTACCACCTTCAGAAAGCGCTGTTATAAATTTCCATACATCTGTGACAAGCACTAAAGTCTGACCCAGCTTTCACCTGCTGCCTGCTCAGGGAGTTTGAACGCTGCCAGCGTGAAGGGTTTGGGCCGTTTGTAACGAGCTGCATCCCAGGTAGCCTCTGCAAAAGTTACAGCTCGCTTCAGTAGACTTCAGCTTATGCTGCAATTTGGAAACCCTCAGGACCGTGCTTGGGCTGTGAAGGCTCATCTGGAAAATCTGGGGAGAAAACAGCCTACTCCTTGCCTAACACCTTTTGTGAGCTCCGTTACGGATGGCACTGACGAAGCTGTTGGTACAAGCTCTGTGCTGTGCCTGGTTCCCCAGGAACTTCAGCAGTTAGAGCTAAAATAACCTTGTCCCTCTTAGCATCTCTACCTCTGTTTACAGCACAGTGGCCACAGCAGTCGCCACCCTGGGTTGCAACCACCACCGAACAGCTGGGTCGGGGCGCAGCGCGGAGCCCTGTTCTCTATCGAGCACGTACCTATCGTTGCTGAGAAGATGACGATTCCCAAGACGTTCATCTCATTGCTGGTCCCGGGCAGGGTCCTGTAGGTCATCTCAGGTGACGGCGTCAGCTCAAGGAAAACAGGCCGATGAATTTCAGGATTTTCATCGTCGGGTGCAAAGTAAATAAAACTGAGGGATTTCCCTGGGATCTTTGGAAAGCCGGGAGACTTCACCACCGGGACAAGAACGGTTCGATACTGGAACAAAAGCAAAGCAGTGAGGTTAGTGTCCTGTTGGCAATGGGCTCCATCCTGCTCTGAACGCAGAGGCAAAGCCATCGCTGGGCCAGGTGGTCCTCGAGGTTCAAAGTTTGTTTTTCAGGCAGTAAAAGGCTGCTGAAAAGAAGAGAAGCAAGAAACAGGCAAGGAGAACGGTGGTTGTTCCCTGCAGACCTCAGCACAGCTGTCCTTGAGCAAGGCTGCACTTCTCTGGGCCGACGCATG
This sequence comes from Cariama cristata, assembly GCF_000690535.1. Taxonomy (NCBI): domain Eukaryota; kingdom Metazoa; phylum Chordata; class Aves; order Cariamiformes; family Cariamidae; genus Cariama; species Cariama cristata. The sequence continues at coordinate 15,844 of NW_009594055.1, read as the reverse complement.
GCATTTGTGAGTCAGGTCCCTGCAGGATCCCCGTGCAGCACTGGGTAAGCATTGGGGTCCCCACGGAGAGGCCCCTTCACCCCCAACCCTCTCCTTCTGGGGGCTTTACAGATGCTTTCCCAATGCCATGAGTTTGCTCGTTTTCCCTTCTCCCCTCCACCCTACCTGACCCCTCCTCGGCCTCTCCCCTTCATCCACCCCAACTCTTCCTTCAAGCCTTCCATCTCCGTGCCTGCTGCCTGCCCACCCCTCTGCTCCCTGACCCCAGGGACTGAGAAGCCGCTGTACAAGAGCGGGGCGCGAGGGAAGAGATGTGCTGCTTCTGTACGGGAGCCCTCCCAGGCAGAGGGCAGGCAGGGGTGTTCCTGTGAGTCCGTGCCCCCACCAGCACCCTCCCACCTTCAAGGGGAAGGGAGGGGGCTCATGTCCAGGCTGTGGGTGGGGAAGAGCCCCCAGACAGGGAGAGCAGCCCTGCCTGGAGCTGAGCACCATCCCAGCTGCCTGTGGCCGTGGAGCCGGGTGAACTCACCTGCTGGAACGAAGCTTCGATCAGATTAGAAGGAAACATGTTTCTGTAAGAGAGGAATGGCACAGGGGTTAAAGCACATCGTGAGACCCCAGGGAACAACCCGGGAAGCACCTCTGGTGTGCATGAGGTCAAGAGGAGGACCATTACAGGCAACACCAGCTTGATAGCGTCTGTGCAAGCTGAGGGCAAAGAGAGGTGGGAAGGTGGACAAAGGGCAGGACTGTGAACTTGTGTGTAAACTGGACTCGTGGAAAGCCAGAGGGTGGGATGGACATCTGCTATCTCCAGTCCCTTGCTTAGAGCAGGACCTCCTGCAAAGCTGGAGCAGAATGCTCAGAGCCTTGTCCAGTTGATTGAACACATCCGGAAATCAAGATTCTCCCTCAGCCCCTGGGTCTGTGCTGCACCCCCTCCCAATTAACCCTCATCCACTGCTTTAATCTAGCCCTGAGCCAACTCCTGCTCCTTTGTACCTTGCAAAGCCCAAGGAGCTGCAGGGCTTGGCACGGCACGGCTGGGGCTGCAGAGGGAGGACCACGGAGCTTTGCAGGGAATTTAAGTCTACCTGTTCTGTGCTGCCAAACCCCTGTTTGCTGGTGGCTCTGGGAGGAGAGCAACGTGGGTGACAGAGTGGCCAGAGGGACATGCGTGGGGAGAAACAAACCCCACGTCGCTGGGCACAGAGGTACCAGTGCCTGGTTGGTGCAGCCAATGGTTCTCCCGTTTCCTTGAGATCTCAGTATCTCCTGGGAACTCAATGCCTTGTGGGAAGATCTTGTCTGTGAAACACCATCATAAACTCGGCTCCTCCTGAAATCCTGCCATGTACCTGATTAAATCCAGTAATGCATCGGCAGAGCTGAGCACCACTTTCCCCACAGAGTAGTCGTCCTTCTGGGCAGCTGCGCCAGGGTGGATGCTGACCACGAGGATGATCCCGACCGTCACGGCCATGAAGGTTGTCCAAAGGTAGTAGGTGATGGTGATCACCCCCATCTTCCCGCAGGCCTTGGAGTCCATGGTGGCCAGCCCGGACATGAGGCTGCAGTAGAAAAGATTATTGGCAGCATCTGCTCCCAAAGCTGCTCAAGATGCATCTGATGGGCAAAATCTCCAAGGTGGGAGAAGTTCCCGTAGATATTTTTTTAATCAATGCTTAAGGGCATGGCCGAGCTCTTGCGCATTTGTGTGCCTATACCCACAGGGTCTCACGCACAGGACGGGCTTGTGGCAACCCGGGCTGGGCTTCAAAGGGCGGGAGACACCTCTCCGAGTCCATTTTCAAGGTCTGGCCATGTTTTCTGTTTTCTCCAAGGGATAAGAAATAAATGTTCTTAGTGTATTTTGATGGTGAATAACTAACGCTGCTCTTTTTTTCTGTGATACTGTTCTCTTAAATCTCTGACACCCTGTGCTGCTGCTGTGTTTCACTGTGAACAGCAAAGAAAGGTATTAGCAAGGTTTATAAAATCCTGGTGGGGATGGACCCCACTCCCCCAAGGACAGAGCTGCTGGCTCAGAATTCACGTACACATGAGCTTTCCTAAGAAGCAGCCTGTAAGCTACTTTTAAGCAAAACTGGACTAAAAATAGAGAGGGTATTACAGGCGGCACCAGCAGGGAGAGCTGGCCAGCCTCAGTGAGGGCAAATGGGAGCGTTTGGGGGCTGCAGCATGCCCCATGTGCAGGAGGACCCACACCGAGCTCCTGGCCACTGGTTTTCACTGCTGCAGCTCCCCCAGGGCCCTGCAGAGCCTGGCCAAGCCTGCTTGTGGTGTTTGGCAGTGGCCCGATGACCCCCAGACGGGACGTGATGGAGATAGAGGCTGCGAGGGTTAATGCCCCCCTTGGGGACACAGAAGGGACTGGTGGTTGAGGTGGTGGCCAGCCCACACATCCCCTCCAGCAGCCAGTCCAGTCCAGGAGGAGAGAGGCCCTGGGAAGCTCAAGAGAGGCCACAAAAGCAACACGGAGGTGGGCGATGCTTTCCAACCCTGAGGACTTGGGGAGCTCCAGAGCTGAACCCCAGCCTGGACAAATCCATCCCCAGAGCGCACCAAGTCCCCTCTGGGATGGTGCATAGAGGGAATACGCCACTGCACCATCATTCAATAAGTAAATGAGAAAAAAGTCTGGTTCAATTCAACATGCAAGAAGAATCCTGGAAGCTCTGTGGAGACCCCATGCCCGCAGGCCCGAGAGCGGTCGCCTGGGATGACCCAGCACCACCGAGCTGCGAGGAGGGCTGGGAGCACCCCCAGAGTGAAGGAAAACCCAGGCAGCGCATCAAGGAAGGTGATGTGAAATACTGCAGGGGAAAAGAAAGCAGCTCTACAGGGGCTGATACTGAAAAGGGCAAGTGTGGTCAGGATAGAGACCACGCTGCTCCCAAAAATAAACCAAAGTTAAATGGGACAGCAAGCAAACTGTGAAAAACAACAGAGAAGCGACACATCCTCAAGGGAACAGAGAGCTTTGTTTGGCTATTTCTAATGAGGATGCGCCAGCAATTGTTTAAAATATGTAGATCCATGTAAGCTTTTCAAGACCTTGCTTAGACTTGAGTGTGACTGTCAGCTCTGTTTCTTATTTCTAGAGCTGGACGGCATGATAAAAGTGGGATTTGCAAACATAGATGCAACATCGAGGGATGCTTGTGGTTTCTACCTGATCTTTCTCAAAACCCTCTAAGTAAAGAAATCTGCTTTGAGTTTAAATAACTGGCCATCATCAACTGCCCACGGATGGTCCTGACATCGCCAGCTGGCTGCGCGTAAAAGGAAGGGGAAACATCCCAGCCAGTGCAGGTGTCTGCCAAATCCAGAACAGGATTTGTCCCAGACCACTGCTAGGAAATCATGGGGTTTGATGGGCCCAGGGGATACTGCTTGGGGCTAGGGTTATTCTCATGCCAGGCAGCTTTGGGGTGATCTCCTCAACGTGATGGAGAGATGGTACTTTAGAAGCAGAAGATGACATCTTACCTGGAGGTGATCAAGGGCAGGATCAGCATCTTCAACATCCTCATGAGGAGCTCTCCAGGAAAGGAAAAATACTGCTTCTCCTGCACATAGAACAGAGCCATTGTGTCAGGTGAGAGCTGAGAAGTAGATGCTGATCATGGGTTAAGGGCTCAAACCTGATAAATTTGCCTTTTTCCCAACCGACCCAGCTCTGAGCTTGGTTCCAAGCCAGGAGCCGTTCCTTGAGGCACTCAGAGATGCTGTTTCTGTGGCTGTCCCTTAGCAGGAGCTGGGTCAGAGATGGGAAATACTGGCCATGTGGGAAACCTGGCTGTGAACCAGAGAGGGGCATGTGGGCCTGGTGCCCTTCCAAAAACATCCTTGGGTCCATCACCCTCTAGGGAATGGTCCCCATGGCCCCACTGCTGGCTCCTCCTGAATGTCATTGCACTTGTTGGGGAGCAGAGGCTCGGCTGCATGTGCAAAAGTGCCCCAAAGCTGTCGGGTGCAGCCTGGTGTTGGCAGCAAAAGGTGGAAATACCTTGTGGCTGCAAATGGGAAAGCTGAGCTCAGGGGGAGCCCAGGTGTCCGGCCCATCTGTGGTGCAGCCTCGCAGTGCACCGAGGGAGATTTCTGCCCTGTGGTGTCTGGCCACCCCCTATGCTCCCCACATGGGCATGGGGAAGGGCTGCCTGGAGAGAGACTCCCAAAGCCTGGATCCCACAGCCGTGACCAAGGGAAGACTGAGGGGTCTGCAAGACCAGCAGCCACCCAGCCAGCATCCCTCCATCCCTCCCTCCACGCACCATCCCTCCATCCATCTCTGCATCCACCATCCTTCTGGCTGCTGAGTTCCTTCCATCCATCCATCCATCCATCCACCCACCTTCCTTCCCTCCCTCCCTTCCTGTCCTCCAGTCTTTCACTATGCTGCTCTAGAGGTGTCAGGGATGGATCTGAGATGGCCCCAAGCCAAGCAGGTACTTTTGGTTACTCCAAAGTAACCAATAATGCCGGGAAAACTATTGAAATACATGCTGCACACTGCTGTCCCTGCACAAACCCACCCGTGTGGCCTAAATGCGGCTGATTTCCCTGGGGAGCTCATGTAGAGGGGAGCTGCGTTGGATCCAGCTGGGTGCAAGGAGTAATGGCAGATTAGAACAGCATCTCTTTTGTCAGTGGGTTTCTCAGCTTTGTGACACTTTCATGTCATGGTAA
>NW_009594055.1:0-11078 GCF_000690535.1 Cariama cristata | reverse complement strand
GCGGGGCCCAGCCGCTTCTCCAGCCCCTCATCTGCAGCACAGATTTTGGAACAAAAGGTGGTGTTGGGGAGAAGTGGCTGCCAGGACCATGTGCAGGGCTGTGGCAACAGGGCAGGATGGGACTGGGGCAGAGGATGGATGGACTCGGTGCATGGCAGGACGAGGGGCTGGAGCCCCCCAGGATCTGCCGGCCTCAAGCCTGGTGTGGGCGGCTGCTGGGCTCTCATGGGTCTGTGCAGTGTGGTACAGGGAGATTACACTCGGCTTCACTTAAGTAACAAGATCATCCCCGCTGCGGGTGGTGATGCTGAAGGGCGTAATTGAAGTGACAAGACTTTGCTAAATCCTAGCGGATGACATGGGGACATTCCAGCACCTGCCGAGCTCTCCCCGAAGCAGCATCCCCCTTCCCGGGCTCAGCCTGCCTGGCCGAAGGTCAGGGCTGAGCCACAGCCAAGATGCTCAATGTCATTAAAGCCACGTGGATTTTAGCGTGGTGACATTTGACAGTGCAGTGCTCCTAGAAAGCACTGAGTGAACGCACCTCTTAGGTGTGCTCACCTTAGAGGAAGGTGACCCCCGAAAGCCCCCCAGGCTCTCCACCAGCCCCGTATTTATTTACCAGGCCTTCTCCAGAGAGTGGAAACATGCTTTGCTTGAGCATCTGCACAGCTGAGGAGAGTAATACGAGGAGCTCATCCCTCGGACCCAAATGCTGCTGTTTGCGTTGGGGGAAGCCTGTTACCAAACATCTGGCAGCCGAGCATCCATTCCCCCCTTTCCCATCCCAATCCCACCTGGAGGCTCCTACAGCCCCACAGAGTCTGTTCTGGAGCCCCCCACTCCCAGTGGAGGGAGGCATCATTTGTCCCGCATCTTTGGCATTCATTGGCAGCTTTTTGGTAAAAAACCCAACCAAACAAACAAGAAGAGCCATAAGGAGAAACCTGCCCTGAGAGGTGGTTTTCTTGGGCAGGAGCCTTTGCTTTTGGGGCTGTGCCCGTCTGGGGCCCTTGATGGTGATGTCTTGCTGGCACCAGAGCTGGTTGCCCCAGCTGCCCTGCTCCATCCCCCTTGTTCCCATCCCCGTCCAGGCCAGGCTTACCAGCTCCGTCAGCTCCAGCGCCCGCAGCAGGAACCCCAGGAGGCATCCGACAGCATCGATAGGGTCAAGAGGCCATTTTTACTCCAGAAAGCCCGTACCCACTTCCAGATGCACAGGAAGGTTGTGGACAGCGAGTTCAGCAAAGCTCTCCTGACCCGCTCCCACATGGTCATCCTTGGCCACCCAGGCGATGCCCCTCGGAGCAGCTCCCGGCCCCGGGAGCTGAGCACGCCAGCGGCTAATCCCCAGGACCAAAAGCTTCAGGGCTATTTGGGAGCCTTTCCCATAATGGAAAGTGACGTCTTCAACTGGTTAATCTGGGCGGTGCAAACCCTCCCAGGTTAACCCTCCACCCCCCGGGATCAGGGCCAAGTGCTGCAGGCTGAGAGCAGGGATTCAGCCCCAAAACTCACTTCCCATCATGGTTCCTGATCCAAAAGGATTTGGGTCCTGTCACCAGAGGCTGCCACAGGATTTGTGCTCCCACCAGCTGCGAGCACACCCGCCGTTCCTACTCCACATCTGTAAGGGCTTCATGAGGGCAAAGCTTGCAAAGAAAGACTGTTTCCCAGTTAATCAAAGAATTCCCTGGGCTGATCTGCACAGACTGTTGGTCCAAGGCACCGACAGACGATGCTGAATGTACCCACAGGATAAATATCCCAAGAGATCCACACACACCCCCCGCCCTCCCACCAACTCTGCAGGGAAACTGCCCCAAGGCCACAGGATGCTACTGGGATGCCTGATCAATAATCGTTGCTGCTAACAATATTTTAGAATATTTCTATATCCAGTTTGACTCTGGCTCAGGCCAGGAGTCTCACTGGGGCAGGAGAGCAGCGCAGAAGGCAGCCAAAGGATGGGGTGTGTGGGTTTAGGGATACAGCGATGCTCCCAGGCTAAGAATGCTCTGGGAATAGGGAAATACTAAAACCTCTCCAGATGAAAACCTCTCTGGCCCAGATTTTAAACCCCCCACCCAGAAATAAGACCACAAAACCCTCTCAAACCATTGTCATATTTTACAGAGACAAGACAACGCCACAGAGAAGGTGTGACCTGAGGATTTTTTCGAACCCCCTGCCCCTGTGGGACAGGATCCTTGCAGCCCCGCAGCGTGCTGGACAGCCTCGCTGCTGTTTTGCCAGGGACATGGTGGCTTTTGCAGGCTGTCTCAGAGGAAGCAGAGCTCCTTCCAAAGCACGAGCGTGGCATATAGTGCTTTTCATGTTTCGGCCCTTGGGGAGGTCTCTGTTGGTGCTGTCTTGTGCCTTTGGCTTTAGCATGGATTGCTCAACCTGCCAGGCAGAATTAGATAAAATGTTTGCTTTTTGTCCCAGCTAAAATACAGTTGTCTCTATTCAACTCCATCTTCAGAGCCATCTCCGAGCCAGGGGATGGAGTTTGCGTGCTGGGAGTGAGCAACTGCTTGGGAAACGGCATCCCAAGTTGTCTGGGGGATCAGGGACATCTCAAAGGACATTGAAGGGTCCCTGGGGCTGGCAGCAAGTGGAGGGAGCAAGCTGAGAAGGGAAAGGGTGGGGGTAAGTCCAAATAATTTGGGACGGAGGAACATAAGGACCTGTGGGGAACTGAGAACAAGGAGAGAAGAATCACAGAGAGGAAGGGGAGAGAGGGAAGGTGGGGAAATGGCAAGGGGGCAGGAGGGGAGGCCCCGGTGCTGGCGTGGGGATCGCTGCTGCCTGCCCATGCCAGGGAGCAGCGCCTGGCACTTGGTGAAGGATCTACAGCAGCAGTTCCCTCTGCACCTACCATAAATCTCAACGTCATCATAGATGTCAGTGTCCCTGTGAGGAAGAAGGGGGTGCTGTGAGCAGTCTGGTCTCTCATATCCCCACCACTTCCCAACACCGAGGCAAGGGCCAGCTCCTGCTGCCACATCTGTCCCGTCTCCCCTCACATGTCTGGGCTCTGGTGTCCGCCCAGCTCCGCTCACCTCCTCCCAGCCTCCTGCACTGCCCACAGAGACAGGATCCTCTGGTGTGGGGTGAGCACAACTCTGGCCCCTCTCACGTTATGCACAGACAGTGGCCCCATCCCAGGCTGCTGCGTGCTGCAGACCCGGCTGCACGGAGGGGCAGCACCGGCCCGTCACGCCGTGCCACCAGCAGCATCTGAGCAGTGTCTAAGCAGGTCGCGCATGAGGGACCACAGCTTGGGGAACGCTCACAGCACCCCAGGAAATTGGTCCCAGTGCCAGAACCTCTCCTGGCACCAGAAATGGCAGATTCCACCCCTGAGGTAACTAGCTGGTGTTACGCTTATGGTGACAGCCTGGATTGGGTGGTTTTGCATTGGCACTCAATGGCCAGGGCTGGTTCAGTGCCAGGCACTTGCTGGGCGATTGCTACAGCTGAACGAGTGAGGAGGAAGGGGCTGGGGAAGGGGTACTCACAGGTGTAGCATCACGGCCCGAGGCACGTAGCCATCTGCAAGAGAGTGAGGAAGAGCACGTCAGGTTGTGCCAGGAGCTGGGGCATGAGCGAGGCCTCACCCCAGCACACCTGCCCCTGCCCAGGAGAGGCAGGGTTTAGCAAAATCTTGCATCCCCAGGAAGAGTTGGGGACAAGGAGGAGCCCGGCTCTGGGAAGCTGAGCTGGACCCTTGGGAGGAACCTGCTTGGGTCAATGAAGGGAATGAGCCTGCCAGGCTGGGCGACAGCTGCCTGGGAAGAACCTGATCCTTATCTCTCTGCCTGGGGGATCTGCAGCCCATTTCACCTGAGCATCCTTTGGTGCAAACATGGCTTGTGGAGTCTGTGCCTACAGCAAAACTTGATGTGCTAGGCTAGTGGCCGAGAGGCTCTAGGATCTCCAAAGGCTTTTAGCAGAGGGAGACAAGTCCAGCCAACAGCAGAAATGCTGGTGCTGAGTAGGAGGAAGAAGAGGACATTTGCGCAAAGAGAAGTGGGACTCAGCATACCTGTGAGGTCTGTCTAACAGCCAGGGGATGTCTCCTGCTGTCTACTGGGGCATGTGTGCATGAGAAAACTTGTTCCCAAAACTTTGTGTGCTGTGATCCCTGCTGCAGGCAAAGCCTCAGCCCCCACAGACTTACACCTCCTCTGGCTGTTTCGGCAGAGGATCTGCTCCTGATTTGTAAACTGAATGACATCAAGAATTTCCCCTCGTCTCAGTGGCAGGTTCTTCCCTCCGCCTCTCTTCTCCATTGCTGCGGGGTCAACCATCATCCGAGTCAGGACATTGATGCTTCCTTCGAACTGAAACACAAAGAGCAGTGCTGCAGCTCAGCAACAGCCCCAGGCCAGCATCAGCCGGCCAGCTCCAGCTGCTCTCCCTTCTTGGAAAAAGCAGATCCCTCTCTAGCAAAATGGTCTGTAGGACTGGTCTGATCTGGGGATGTTGCAGTGGGAAACAGGGCGGGTGTGACCTGGGTATCGGCTGGTCTCTGCGGAGCAGAGCTCCTCTCTGCCATTGCATTGCACCCTTCTGGGGAGGTGAGGAGGAGCTTAGAGGGATAAGCAATCGCTTGTTGCTGCCCACCTTGAATTTCTTCTGAAACTCCCTGTCTGCCTTCTCTTCCTTCTCGCATTCCTTGAGTGTCATTGGCTTCATCTTCCAGGAGACCTGGGCATCTCTGCGGAGTCATTGCAAGTCACAGGAAAGCTGAGGTGACCCCACGCTCAGCTCCCTCCCTTCCCCTTCTCACCCCCCCCCCAGCTGCTGCCCCATCACATTTCCTGCACCAGCTCTGGGGCTGCTGGGGCTCTCAGGCCAGGTTTAAACCTGCTGCTTGTGCTCTTCACCACGGAAATTTCTATCACAAGCCCAGCAGACACCACTACACCACCAGCCTTGTCAAAGCAGCAAGGAGCCCTGCCCATTTTGGGACCCTTAGAAAGAGTAAAAACCCTTTTACCTCTGTGCAGCTGCCACCAAGGCAACCCTGGTAGAGGCTCGACCGGCATCTCCACCTGTAAAACCAAACCCCAGGAGAGATGCTGCCATGAGGCTGCTTTAAGGTGTAGACACCTGCTCAGACAGGACACAAGACTGAAACAGCAGCGAGAGCTTTCTCCTCCTGGTACCAAACCCTGAGTTTGTTCCCTGAGTGTGAGAGGGATCAGGGTTTCCTGTGTCCTTACGGGACAGCAGAGAAACACATTTACAAGGCAGCAGAGAAACACATCACCCTCCCATGCCTGGGAGCAGTGGGCTCTGCATGGACTCCGCGGCTGCTGCCCATGGCTCATTGGGGCCTCAAGGCTCTCTTAGCTACAGCACTCATCCCAACCTGCATCCCAGCTCCTCCTGTACTCACCTCCTCCAGGGCAGGGATACACTGGCGGCTGGGACATGGTGGGCAGCAGAAAGCCTTGGCCTCTCCTGAGCAGCCCAACAGGCTCTACATCATCGTATATCTCATCTTCATCCCTGCAACGAGGCAGACAGCGATTAGGAAGCCCTGTTGCAGTGACAGCACTGGGGGCCAAGGGCAGGATCGAGGCTGCCAGGAGGAGGGTGGGCAACAAGCGGGCGGGCTGCCCTTGGGTTGGCCCTGGGTCTGGGGCGGAGTGGGACGGCAGCTCTGTGCCACATGCCAGCAGCTCCTCACAAGGCTCAGCAACACGGCACAGCAGCCTAGGGTGCAGGAGATGGGCAGCGGGGTGCGATGGCAGCAGCCAGACCTGTGCGGTAATGCAGACCATGAAGGACGGCACTTTGCACCTCGGGAGCTGCCTGCACAAGGTGCTGGGCTCCAGGAACAGGTAGGAAAACCCAGGGACCCTCTTGCTGTTCCCTCTCGTGCCCTTCCCACTGGGTTGGGACAGCCTGGAAGCCACCTACAATAAAAGTGCTGCCTCAGTCCTTACCCCGTTACGCTTGGAGCATCCTGCGGTGGGAACCGCGCCGGGGCTGATGCAATGTAGCCTGGTTTCAGGTAACCTATAGTAAAAAGAGGAATGGGAGGGAGCAGCAAGAGATTATTTCACATTTTCCCTCAACTCTATCACTGACCCTGAGGTCAGAGCAGTTCTCATAAGGAAAGAAAAAGAGGCTCTCCTCTCACCGTTGCCCTCTACCCCTTGGCTATGGCATGAGCCATCCTTTAAACAGGGTGGTGAACAAGAACTTAGAGGAGTTGAGCAAGAAACGGGATTTGAAACAGGTTTCATCACCCAGAGTGTGGATTAGCAGAGTGGCAGCTGTTAGAAACCAGCAAATCTGCCTAGATCTGAAAGGCCACTGTGGAGCACGGCAAGGCTCGTGCCTAACGAAGAACCACTACGTCCAAGAGGCACCAAGCCCTGTGTCCCACGGACAGCTGGTATGGAGGGCACACCAAACCAGCACCATGGCCCTGGTGGCCATAGCTCCAGCTGTGCCTGAGCAGCCTCGGCAGCTCCCTTAGGCTTGAAGGCAAATGGTGTTGCAGGCAATGTGCTGCCAGCTTCAGACAGCCTCAGCCCCTTGGCCAAAGGGGGTGTACGTACTTCTTGCCCATGGGATGGAGACTAGCTCTGCTTCCTACCAGTCAGGCTTGTCTGCCCTTACAGCCACACAAGGGTGGGCTGGTTGGAAAGGACCTCTGGAGTCTCTCATTCAACCTCCTGCTCAGAGCAGGGCTGGCCTCAGAGCTACAGCAGGTTGTTTAGGGCCTCATCCAGGTGACAACTGAATTGTCTCCAAGGATGCAGATACCCATCTCCCTGGTGCCTGCCGCAGGGCTGCACTGCTCTCACAGGGAAGAGACTTCTAATAGCTAACTGGAATTTCTCCTACTGCAGCTCCTGCCCATTGCCTCGGGTCCTGCTCCTGGGCACCTCTGGGAAGTGCCTGGCTCCATCTACTCCTCCCGTTAGGTAGCTGTGGGCAGTGAGAGGATCTCCCCTTCTCTCTCTGTCCTCTCAGCTAAACAAGCCTGGGTCTCAGCCCCTCTTTCCCCATGTGCTCCAGTCCCCAACCATCTCAGTGCCCTGCACTGGGCTCACTGCAGTTTGTCAGCATCCCTCATGTTACTTACTCCAACTCTACTCCAACAAGCACCCCAGAGCCTGATACCTGTCCCCAGCCAGGGACAGGGCACTTAGTACCCTTAATTTCTTCAGCTGCTGTCCTTCCCTCTCATTCCTTTCTGCATGCTGTGCCTATAAAAGCCCCTTTGGCATTACCAGGCCCACCTCGCCATCAGCCCCCCCAATATTTCAATATCCCAGGAGCTCGAGACTCTAACTGGGGAGATTTTCCTTCCTGAACGAGTGGCATCCTTCTCTGGGGGACGTGCAGGTGCCTGGCCGTACCCAGCTGAGCACTCCTTCGTGGCTCTGTGGCAGGATGGACGGGTGTCCCAGGACATGCAGCCGCACTGAACTTCTCCAGATCCACAACAGGCGGGCGCCTGGGCTTAGCTGGCCTCGCTCCCAGAGCCTTGACGTGTGGCAAAGGCTTCCTCCGAGGCAGAGCTGGGTGCCCTGTCCCATGGGGGCTTCCCGCAGAGTCCAGGGAGGCTACAACAGCTGTGCCTTTGGCAGGAACTACTGGAGCACCCTTGTCTTTGGTAAGTGGCCATGTCTGCTGGGCTGGGTTTCTCTGGGGAGGATCGGAGGTGGCTCCCACCTCCTTGTTCAATGCATCTCCTCCTCTTGGCTTTGCAGGGGCTGGGTGGAATCTGGTGTCTTGAGCAATCCCCTTCTTCAGTTGCACCATCCATCCTGGGGTCTCACAGACGGGATGAGGAGGCAAATGTTGTCCCACACTCTGACCTTTACTGTGAGACGGAGAACCTCTGCTGAAGTTCACCCTCCTGGTCCGGGGGGTCTCTGGTGGCGGCTCACCCTTGGAGCCCAGTGCAGGGGTCTGTCCTGGCTCTGTTGCAGGGGATGCTGCAGAGCAACTCTCCGGCCAGCTGCCCGCTTCGGGACGTTCTTTCCTGTTCCCTTGGAGCTTTGCCCGTAGGTGCCTCACCACAGCCTCTTTGCCCTCCAGATGTGTCTGTGACCATTAAGAAAAGCTCCAGTTAAAACACCATGGAAGAAAATGAGTCAAAGCCCCCCGGGGAATGCAGTATTTCTTCAATGTGGCCTGACACTAAGTCCCCTCCATGAAATGTGGTCTTTGCTCAAAGCAGTCCTGGAACGTGTCTGAGAAAACAATACTGGGCTGCACCAGATCAGGAACAGGTCCCACCACCATGAGGGCATCCAGGGGGCATTTCATGGGGTCTTTTGGTCTGATCCACCCTTCATTCACTACCAGGGACCATCAAAACAGAGGGACCGGGTGGGGGATTATACCCTGCTAGTAGCAAAGATCCTGAGGGCAGAATTTGAGATCTAGAGATTGCCCAGGGCTCAGATGGGAGCAACCTGCCTTGCCGTTGTCCTGGTTCCCATGAAGTCCATGGTGAACCCGGGGCAGTCGGGCAGGAGTTGGTGGGGCAGACCACAGAGAGTTGTCAGCATCCCTCCCTGGAGGAAAACCCCAGACGACGCTGATGAAACTCATCCTGCCAAAGCCTGTGTGCAAAACAAAAAAGGCCATGAAGCAGCAGATCTGCCCCACTTTTCTGACCAATGTGTTTCCTGTGCGGCTCACACCATGCACACGTGAACTGGGACACGCTGGCCCCAGTGCAGAGCTGCCCCCAGCTTCCTGAGTGACCAAAAAGCATCTTTTTCTGAAGCCTCCAGAGAAAGGCTGCCAGGAGGAGGCTGAAATACTTTTGGAAGAAGAGTGCCGTGTTTGAGGTATGACACAAAGCTCAGGTTGGCTGGGGTTACATTTTTCCTAAGCTTCTCAGATGGGCCTCAGATGGAGTGGAGGGATCATCTTACCCTCCCTCATCTTTCTCCCACCCCCTTGTCCCCAGACCACAGCGTCCCTTTGCACCAGAGCTGGCTGCTCCGCTTGCCCTCAGCAAGCCGTAGGCTTTGATTTTGAAGTTCTCCTCCTTCTGAGATTTCAGTTTGGGTTTGTGCTTGCATAATTTTTTTCTTTCACAACAGAAGGGCTAGTATGCAAAGAAGCTAGCGCAATATTTTTAGACATAAGTGCTCAAATGTATATATACCTAAATAAGTGCAAGTTCCCCTTGCATCCCTAGGCAGTCACCCCAATTTCCCTGGTAAATGCTGCAAACGCAGCACTTTGAGCATAGCCTGTGGTAAAGCAGTACAAATTCACTGTTTCCTGCACACCAGGTGGGGCTTTCACCCAAACTAGGAAAAAAAGCAACTTTTTCCAGATTCCCAAACATGCTGCTGGGATTTTTGGCACCTGAATGATTCAGAGGTTTGTAGCCGTCAATTCTGGAGCCGTTCCATGAGCTGGGACTTGCACAGAGCCCTCAGCTGTACCTGTGGGGTGCAGCACTGCTGTCACCGTGATCAATTCCAGGTTTTTCAATACATTTTGCACTGGCAGGTGCTCTGCTGGACTCGGCAGCAGACTGTGGCCTCCTCCTCTTTCCAGCCCAACGTCACCCAGCAAATGTCACACTGAGACCAGGAACTGGTCAGAGACCTTTGAAGCTCCGACCAGCTCAGACGTACAGGAGACTTTGACTTCCACGAGGAGCAAGGGTCTCGGCAGGATCCAGCCCCTCGCAAGGACACCGCCAAAGCCTTTCCAAGCAGGAGACGTGGCTCCACTCCCCACGCCCCATCCCCAGGTCCAGCACAGCCCAGGTCCAGTTCTTACCATTTTCCATCAGTGGATGCTTTCCTGCGTGCTCACCTCCTTTCTAAAGACCACCAGAGGCATCCAAGCAGAAGGCCGTGTGCAAGGTGAGCCTCTCTGAAGTCCCCCTCCCCTGAAACCAGAAGCTCTTTCCTAACGGTTGGTGAGAAGCTGTGTGCAATGCCAGGAAGTTGCTGTAGCCTGACTGTGAAACAGCACAAAGAGGAGGAGGAGGAGGAGGAGGAGGAGCAGCTTTTGGTGCACCACTACCTTGGACTTTGCTGCTGTTGGGAAGCTTGAAGCCCACCAAGCCCTGCTGCCCTTAAGAGTCTCATCCAGAAAAGAGCCTGGGTTTTGGGGAGTGACTCCAGGATGCGAGGGACGGACTGCCACGAGGACTGGGAGGGCGGGTTACGTTCTCATCTGGCAGTGGCTGACACGTGAATCCGCTGCATGTCAGGTCTTCAGAGCCCCACAGGACCTGCAGAGGGTGGAGGCGATTCCCAGTAGTCGCACGGCAAAACCAGTGCAGCCGAGCTCTGCAGGAGTGCGGGAGGGTAGGGTGAGGGTTACGGCTTTCCGGTTATATCCAAAACCGTGGGACATTTGCTCTGTTGAAGAACCAAACTGGGAAGCAGGGGAAGCGCTCTGTATGGCACGGCACCGAGTTGGGCCATCTCTGTGTTGAAACGCCCTGGTTTCACTGTTCATTGCCTCAGAGGCAGGAGAGGTCTGCAAGCTTGAGTCAAGCCCCATGGCAGGGATGCTCTGGCCGGTGGTGGGCAGGCGCTGATGTCCCTGCCCCGTAGTGGTGTGTCCCTCCAGTCCTTTGGGAAGATGGCCCACCTGCAGTGCCTGCCTCCGGATGGTTTTAAGGATAGGACAGTGCGTCGAGGACGTGGGGAAGGCTGGGCCGGGCATGTGTTGGTCAAGGGTGGCGGTCCCCAGGGGTCCTGTGTAGGCTGGCGGGTGCCCAAGGCAGGCACCGGAGGGTTTGATCCCACCAGCTGGAAGCGGGATGGAGAGATGGTGTTGGGAGGTCCCACACTAGACCCACGGTGAGCTGACATGGAGGCACAGGGTGGGTGTCCAGCCCCCTCCTTGGGGCGGGGGGTCCCCATCACCGCTGGCCCCACTGCTCCAGCACCACTGCCACGGGGAGGGGAGAGCTCTGTTTGGGGGCCGAGGGAGGCTGAAGAGCCATGTTTGGGGGACAAAGGGTGATGGGGAGGCCCCAAAGGCCATCTTTGGGGAGGACAGGGATGATGGGGAGATCAAGGCCCCTATTTGGGGGGGTGGGAGGGATGGGG
>NW_009594054.1:837-12152 GCF_000690535.1 Cariama cristata | reverse complement strand
ATCTATCGAGCCTGTTCTGTTCTCATTTATTTATACAAGAAATATTAACAAGTTGACTAATCAAAATCGTTTTTAGTAACCGTGAAGAAACTTGCCAGTAAATATTGCAGATCAGTTTAACTACATCTTGTTCGTAAATAACCCTAAGATTTAAAAAAAAAAAAGGAAAGAAAAAGGAGAACATAGCAGGACACTAGCGATAACATCCTCATAATAGCTACGATACTACTTATACACAGAGCAATCAGTGTTACCAGAACAAGACAGCCCTGTAATAGACAAGTGAATAGGGAAAACAACCCTCAAGGCTGCATCTGCTTGCGAACTTCAAATCCAACAAGCTGTGTTACCGTTGCTGCACAAAGGAGGAGAGATTCTATACTGCACAGCAATAAGCATTTTTTTCCTCATTCCCCATCCCATTCAGAAACTTTTAAATCTACCAAGACAATGAAAGTACATACCAAGAACTAAAAATTGCTCCAGTGTCTCTATCCACACTTAATTATTTTCACTGCCTGACAAAGTAGTAATTTGTGAACCACCAGAGATGCCATCTATGAATGTCTAGATGAATGAGTGTAAGTTTTGCAGATTTTTTTCAGCTGGGGAAACAATATAGAAAGTACCCAGAGTCATACAATACTTGCTGAATGACCTTGTAGATAAGGACTGTACTAACTACGCTAAGAGGGCTTGAGAGCAAGATACTGCAGTGTATTGTGCTACTGGAGAGACTACAGAACTCAATTTACCAAAAAAAATGTCTAGATGAATGAGTGTAAGTTTTGCAGATTTTTTTCAGCTGGGGAAACAATATAGAAAGTACCCAGAGTCATACAATACTTGCTGAATGACCTTGTAGATAAGGACTGTACTAACTACGCTAAGAGGGCTTGAGAGCAAGATACTGCAGTGTATTGTGCTACTGGAGAGACTACAGAACTCAATTTACCAAAAAAAAAAAAAAAAAAAAATCCATTTTAAATGAGCTTCAGTTCCTCTACAGAAACGTGTATGAAATCTCACCGAAAACACAGAAGTGCAACCTTTGAGTCTATTCATAGAAAACTATCTCCTTACACACAAAAACCTACTGTCTGAAACTGTTTTTTCTGAGATGTTACAGTAATCTTACTATCGTTACATATAAAGAGGTTAGAGAAAAAAATTCTACCTCTTGCTTTCACTACCGTATTGTTTGTACACAATTTTTTAAATTTTTTTTAACACTCAGTCCACATTGTAACAAAGGTGGTTTTATAACCAAAGGCTCCACCCAGTCGATTTGTAACAAGGTTCAGTTAATACACTTTTTCATCATCGCATCTGCTACTCTTCCTGCTTGTTGCCTAAACGCATGTAAGCACAAAATGCAGTGCTATCCTTTTTTTCTAGATTTTCCAGAAAGCAAGCAACACAGCTATTGCACAGTTTCTATGTCCACAGGTGCATTTAAACAACAATACATCCCATGGAAGGGCTCCAGGCAAATACAGGCTTTCCTTGAAATCCACCCAAGCAACATTTTGAATACAGAAAGAACAAATTTATGGTGGGCTAGAGTGGTATAAAGCACCAGCGAAGTGGGGGTAACTGGACAGTTCCAGTGCCACACTTGTGGTTTTGGATTCCTGGATGACATATTCACAGCCCAAAGATGAAGCGATGCTTCTGGGATGTAGAACTCAACAGGATGCTGGGAAGAACTGGTGAAACCAGCCACACAAACATGACGAGTGCCTTGCACATAGAACAAAATGCGTGCTGTTCCAGTTATAAAAAGACAAACCAACAGGTCTCTGGCATAGATGAAAACAACTGACTGTGGTGGCATTGATAGCTTTTATCACCCTTCATGTAGAACCAAGACGTGTTAGGAGCTTAAAGTCATAGCACAGCCAGAACCAAGTCAGTTTTTCCTGTTAGCATAGGTATTTCCACAAAGCATCAGAAGAGGAAAACGTCTTTCAAAAACAGGGAAATGCGACTAAAAATAGCTCCTGTCAGCAACCCTGCTTCTGAAAGTCCTAGGACATCACTGTTGGTTCATTTTCTGATATTCTCAAAATTATGAACTGGAATTTTCAAAATCCATGGAACAAAGAGGACTAGAACCAAATACTTATTACCTTCCGTTTCTGTCACCTGCCCTCCTAGACACAGTACCCCAAAGTGATGCAACTGGTGGCTGACACTATACTTCATTTCCTGAACAACTCAAGCAGACTACCCAAAACTCCCCTCGCACAAGGACGAGCACTCAGGCATCTCACTCCTCTCAGCACACACTCACTCAGCATTCCCAACAAACTGCCACAGTGACTACCTGAGACGAGGAAGTTACCACCATGTGAGGATGGAGAGCAGCACAAGCAGAGGTGTGGGGCTCACAGAGGTGTCTCAGAAGTGCTGTCTGGCTTACAGCACAGCCAATATTGGGCCACGTTGATGTACAACACCGTACTAGAGCCCAAAAGGAAAAAGTCTGTTGACTTTGCAGCCTCATACAGTGTTGAAAAGTAAGAGAAAAAAAAATCATTACTATTTATGCTAAAATATTCTGCCGTTTCATAACTTTTGAAAGGAGAAAAGACATGTCTTCTCTTACGTAAAAGCACTAGATGAATCCTGAAAGCCGTAATTCTCAAAAAATAAGGATTTATGCTCCCTTTCACTCTAAACAGTATATAAAGTCCTACTGTTGACAGCAAGGCCTGCTAGAAACTGCAAATGCCTCTCACTCCTTTGATTTTTTTTCCCCCTATTTCCTACTAATTTCAGAGGAAAAATTACTGAAAGTTAATACATGTTTTCTTTTTCTCTCTTTAGAAAAACTTCTCCGTGATTTTATCTAGCAAAATACAAGGCACAAAGCTCAATGTATTTGATCTGTTTTCTTCTCTTGTTTAAAGTTGTACGCATTGTTAAGTTACATACATTTAATGAAATCTAAACACATATAGATTATTGACTTGAGTTTTGTCAAAAGAGAGATGACACTTTCGTTTTGATGGGGCAATAAAAAAGGCTGTTCTAACAGCAACTCTTTGGATACTCGCTCAACTGAAATACTGTTTTTCACTTTATAGACATTACATCGCTTCTAGTTCCATAGAGAAGTGACACAAAACTGTTTCCTTAAAGAACACATACATAAGGATTTCTGGTTTCTGAAATTCTAGTAATGCTTGTAAGATTCCAGAGGGAATGTGAAAGAAGGAAAATATAACTATGCGCTTTGTAAGGTGTGGTCTGGGTTGTGGTTTCTTGTTTTTTATTTTTTTTTTAGTCATTTCAGACATTATTGCATTATTCACCTGAAGCATTTTACAAGTTAACAGAGAATCAGGTGGACGGTACACTAAGTAAGCCATAATTCAAACCTGATTCAGTTGAAAGCAGATCTGATAGACCATTCTAATGCTATGCAATTATCACCTAGCAATATATTCAGCCCTTCAAAAGCATCGATGCAGCACTTTAAAATTTGTACATTAAGTAAGTTCATTTTAAATAATTGCATTTTAAAGATTAAAACATCCAACTGATCGATTTGTTATGCAAAGAACTTAAACTGCTATTACTGTCATCCCACTTTAGATTTCAACTGAGCAGATGAGAGGGCTGATTTGTGCTATGGCATTTTCCAGACTTTGTTAAACTTTCACTCCAAACAGCTTGTTTCTTTACCTACTTATACCGAAAAGCTGTATTTCAAAGGCAATTTCAAAAGTATTTCCAAATCACAGCTGAAAATTTCAATATGAATAAATGGCTACTGTAACATCATTATTACGTAAAAATAGGTGAAAAAGTGATTCCACAGCAGCTACAATAAAAATTAATCCTTATTTATTTGGGGTACATGATCACCACTAATAGACAGGAGATACTGTTAAAATAGACTAAATGATTGTCATTGTGGCTCTTTCATTATGTTGGTGGCCAAGTAGCCTACTACCGCAAACTCAACACAGCACTTCTACTGGTTCACCTTACTGAACAAAGCAAAGTTGTTTGAGCTGACTTTTCTTCTTTAGATACCTACCCGAAACAGAGAACCTGATTTGCAAAAATGAACATCATTACTTCTCACTGGACGTACGTGCAGTTCATTTTGGTGGATTTTTTAGATACTTGTATTTAACACTTTGAAAATGTTTGTCGGTATATATTATTGGTTTACCTATCCATATCAGTCTACTTTTAGATCACCAAGAAAGAGATGCTACATAACACAGAAAATAAATAGTACAGGAAAAGCACATACTACCGAAACACAAGCTTTCTCTCATGCTTTTCATCTCAAGCCTGACCATATTCAGGAAGACATTCTAGAAACCTGAAGGCTGTTTAATCCACTTCCCTCTCCACTCTTCAGCTTTCAATCAGTCAATAAGACTGCCAAGTAGTAAGGTCCACTACCTATTAAAAAGGAACTAATTCAACTCTGTCTGCTTCACAGCAACACAAACATACACTGAATATCTATCCAAAACTTTCTACAAAGATACAATGCAAGCAGCAGGCAAAAGATAAGGCTTATTTTTCACACCTCAATGTTTCTGTACTCAACCTAGAACACTTCCGCAATTTTAAAAGTAAAATAACAATTTTTTTTTTTTATGACACAAACTTCGTGATCTGCTTACTTTGGTCAATGTTACCTGTGCTTTCAATATGAATAAGCATGCCACCACATACAACTCACAAAAATGTTCATAAGACCTAAATACAACTCCAATGTGTTACAACTGTATTTTCATAGTCATAGGTATATATACTGTACGTGCCATATTAACAGTACTGCATGTTAACTTACCATAAGATTACTTAAATCCCACATGCACCCTCAGCTCCAAATTTTTTCAAAACCCTAGCAGTTTTAATACAGTTGCATATGTAAACCATGTGAATTTATTTTCCCTATTCCACTTGTCAAAGATATTTTTGGGGGAAAGAAAATTACAATAAAAAAATTAATCTATTGGTTCAAGTTTCTGAGGAATTGCACTTTAATAAATGTATAAAGTAAAAATCATGGCATGCATGATTTCTCGCTTACATTATTGGGGAGACTTCAACAACTTGTTAAATCTAAACAACAATGCATGAATACATGGCACAGCATGTATTCACCGTTCAAAATTACCTGCTCATCAAGTCAAGATTTTTGGGAGAAGCGTACCGCTCAGAAGAAAAGCAAAAAAACCCAACTAAACAAAAATAAACAAAACAAAAAACCCAACCACACAACAAAAAAACAAACCCAGGGGATTTAAAGTTCACCTGTCAAATGTAAGACGACAAATATGTTTGTTTTATCAATTAATAGTTTAAAGCCTTTTAACTATTAAACGCTGAAACAGGAATACATAGTGTTGGTTTACTGATGTAAATCTTCTGGTCCAAATTCAAACAGAATTAGCTAAAAATGCTACTTTAAAGTAAGACTTTCCAAATGGAAATGTTAATTCCTAAACCACAAAATCATTAGTGCAAGACTGTGTTTCTTATCTCTTCTGTATCAGAACGGTGAACCTGTAAGTCAATATAAAGCAAAGTTGAAGGTCCAGTGTTCTCCATTGAGTATGTCACATCATAGCACTAGACCAAGTAGATTTTAAATCTCCTGCACTCCCAAAATAATTCTGCCTTTCCTCCCTGATCTGACATACACTACAATTTTACAGCAATGTTGTAATCTTGAAGAAAAATGCAAAGAGCAGTGGACTTTGTCAACTGGTAAGTCAACAGGCTTATATTTAAAGCACGCAATAAAAATAATAATCATAAAGTGATAAATCCTTCCAAATTATCTGCAGTGAGAGCCTTATCCTGATCCCACCAAGACAAAATAACCTCACAACGGAAATGTTGGATTACTGAAAATAACTTCTTTAAATCTTAAAAAATGGGTTAATGAATCAAAATAATTGACACTTCAGGTGACAGAGGAGTCCTCAAGAGAATATGGAAGAATATGAAGTAAAGTCAAATACCTTCAGTATACAAGGTAGCTCGTAAGAAACAAACAGTTTAAATTTACAAGTACTAATCTCAAAAGCAATGCCAAAGAGTAGCATGTGCAGGACAATTAAGAGGAGCATGTTCTCTCCATGCTACTATCAGTGAATATAACACTCCACTGCCGTAAGAAAGTTGTGCAAAAAAGAACGGGTGCTTGCAAAGCTCTTCGATTCAAATACTGTGGTTTTTTATTTGCTTATCTAGTATTACTTGAATATTGCTCGGTTTTGTCATTCTACTGTTAAAGCTGCTTCAGAAAAACCTAGAGATCAGAATCAGCAATTCTAATTATTTAAAATAAAGAAATTTATGTTGCAATGAATTCCTGTTCAACTTCAAAATTTTGCTGACCCTGCATTGAGATTTCTGTTTCAATAACTGAAAAGCACAGGAGCCTCCAACATGAGAAGCAAAATAGTTTTCTATTTCACTTTAGATATAATCATCAATTGAAAATTATTTTAAAGCAAACAGTTATTCATGTTATAAATCAATGTCCCCTCTTTTCTTTTTAAGGTGTGATGTGTCAATTCTTTTCTTAAAAAAAAAAATCCTGTTGTTCTATTGTTTCATACAAAACACAACCCTCAACCCTACACAAAACAGAGGAACAACTTCAGAATGCATAGTGGTACTACCAATGTTTTTCTTGTGTACAAGATTGCATATAGTGAAAAAAGGCTTGCATTTCAGTCATTCATTACATGCCACAGGTTTTCAGCTAGAAGTGCAATTACAATGTTTATGCCTTAAAATCTGCAAAAATTATTCTGAATTCCAGTGAGTGAAACAGACATCAGTACACATATCTTGTGCTAAATAAAACTTTATTGTTCAGCCCTGCAATTACCTGTGCAACAGACTCCCTGAATATCAAATAATTATTATCCTATTCTAAATGGAAAAGAAAACAAGACTTGGAAGACTTAGAAAAGTCCCCTCCAAAATCTATCTCACATCTTACAATACAAGATATAATTGCTTACGTTATTATCTATAATTAGAAATATATTGTTCAAAGATTACAGACTGTAAATGAAAGCATGTGGCTACTCACCTACAGTATACCAACTAGCATCTGTCAACTTGCTGATAACACCTTCCTGAAAGGATCCATCGGGCATTTTGGTTTCAACCATTGCACCAACCTGCAAAAACGAGTATCTCAAGGTTATATGTAATCCCAAACTCATATAAAGGAGAAAAACGCATGTAGGCATTAATTCGTCCAACAAGCTAGATTTATTTTTTTTTCTAAAGAAGTACTTTAGCTAAATGTTACTTTATAAAATTTAGTAACTTAGCTGGTAAGAACAAAGTTCCTTAAGCATGAAGGTTGAACTGCAAGTAGGCAGTAAAGTAATAAGAAACTCAGAATGTCTAATTTCAGCATGACTTACATCATCACAAGAAATAATAGAAGGCTGATTGAAAATAAATATTTGAATATCCAAATTCATTATTAATTTATTGCTGATATGCATGCAATTACTACTATTTCTTACACTTTAAACATTGTTATACTGTCAGCTAGACCAGAATTTCAGTAGCAGCCTACAACGTGCATTGGCGTTCTTGCAGTAGCTACAGGGAAAAGTCGGATACAAAAAAGATTATCTCCTCTAAAGAGCTCTATTTACATTCAGTGTTTTATAATGCAGCTATGTATTTTAGCAGACAACTGTTACATACCATAAAAATACAAATCAACACATTTTTATATAAAATATATTAACTATTTTAAAACACAGTTAGAGCAATCGTATTTACTGCTGTCTAACGGGCTCGAACTTAGCTTTGTAATCAAGTTCTCAGTTACTTACAAGAACTTTCAAAGTTTCATTACTTCTTAGAAGTTTTCTATCTTGTAAGAAGATACAAAAATCATTGTGCATGTAAAACTGTTTGCATATGAAATATACTATATGAAGAAGCATAAACAGCCTCTATAAGCTACAAGAGTTAAGACTAATTATTCAGAATCAATCTGATCTAAAGTAATGAGCATCCTTCTGTTGATTTAAATTCTGTAGAACAGGTATCCACCTAAACAGCACCAAAATTTAGAATTTTATAAATCAATTATATTACCAAAAAAAAAAAGGCAGGCAATATACATACTCTTAGAGGTCCTTTCACTTGGTCATCTTGCACTAACTGAGTTGAGTTATCCCCCTTCAGGACCACCTGAAAGATATTCATTAACTTCTTTATATGTATCTTATTTTTAGTAGCACACAAAAAGTATATGAAACCATATTTATAATAATGATCATAGTATGATTGATAAAGATCTTATTTTCCAAACGGATTCAAACATTATTGAATGCAAAACACTTGGCATGGATGGTTTTACTGACAGGAAACCCCAAGATCACACTTAATATTTAATGTGAAACATCATAATTAAAGAACAAGGCAAATCAAACATCAGCCATTCCAAGGCAAAGAAAATACCTTTTGATGTGAGTCTGGATATTGATGCAATCTAGGGCATACCTGGAATGGGGCTTCCAGATCAGAAGATTAAGCAGCTATTTTCTCTCTCTCTACTTCAAGTGTAGCACTTTATTGACAACACACCAAGTACTAAACTACAACCAAAATCAGCTGCTCTTTATTATGTACATATCAATAAAATCACCAAACTGTCCACAATACCACCATTTCTGCCACCGAGAAAGTTTTTATAGTAAAGATGTGAATCAGTAGAAGTGTAATGAAAATAAGGATCAGCTACAGTGTAAGTAAACTATGCTTCTCCCTTTAAAATCCTACGTTTGAGAAGGTAACAGTGATGAGACAGAGTGAACATAAGCCTATGCGATTTGAATCCCTGAGTTTGCAGAGACTCAGTTTAGAAACATAAAAGATGAATATTTAAATGTCAACACTGTTACTGTTTCACTGTTATTTCTCATAGCAAAAACACCTATGGTGTTTTAATAAAAATTTTTTAATAAAAAAATTCCAAAATTCCTATTTCTTTTCAGGAATCAAAAGTTCCAGGGGCTTCCTTTGCACCTATAAAGATGTCTAGTTTTCTGGGTCCCCATTTATCCCCCAACTATAGTCTACACTGTAGCTGTATTTATAAATACAAGACTAGGGGCACGCTAAAACAGCATTGGTATTAACACTCACTCAGGTTAGCAATACACTTTATGCAATCTTTACTTAAAAGTTTATATCGGCACTGAGATGAATCAGGTTGTCCTGCTACTCAGGAAAAGACTACCGGACTTTTTGGACTCTTCGCACTCTTGGCAAGCATGCCAGGGTGTGCCTACATGCTCTTAATTACAATATCAGGCTTAGGTTGTTAAAACTTCAAGTGTTGTAATATAATTGAGATACAGCGACAAGAACTTCCAAGTCACAGCAGCCTCAAATACTTCCACATCTTATCACGGAGTAAGAAAGCATATGATCTTAAGGAGAACAAGAAACTCACACCTATTAACAGTCTATATACTCTATCAGACCAAAGATACAGACACAAAATCAAGGATGTCAGAGCAGGAAGAGCACCACGCTGCTTCCTACGGAGCTTCTTGTTAACACAGATTTCAAAGAACATCACAAATTTCTGTAAGTACTCATTAAGAAGAGAGGAACAAACTCCAATATGTGAACTGGGGTTTTTTTTCTATTTATGAAAATCACTCTGACAAAGTGATATGATCTACATCTGTAACTGAAGAGGCCGATAGCTGGTTCTACTTGATCTAAGCATTAAAACACATGAAAACTTAGATGTGTAGTTATAAAAAGAAGCTTTCATCTCTGTTTGTTAGGGGGTTTTGGGTCACTAATGCATTATTTACATATCCTGGTCAGGAGACAAGAAAGTAGGAAGCGGGAAGATTTTGACAAAACAAAGCAGAAGAACAATTTCTATATTTACTTTGAATTTTTAACTTTTATTCAACTACGTTTTACTCTTGTTTTCCTACGGTAGCATTTACAACAGTACTGCAACACCAAAATAATTACTTTCTTTTTTGATTGTTTTGTCATACATCCTGTAAATGTGAATATTATGTGCCAGTACCGTGCATGTGTATAAACTCAGCTACAGCCACAGCATGCTGTCTTAGGAGCAGCAGCAAGATGCTCAAAACTTAACAAATGTTATTCTGGCCATTTCTAAAACCTGGTCTAAGAAACTAATTATTGCCACCTTTTTTGCTGTTACGTTGATTTATTTTGGCACTGCCTCTTAAGTTCCAAGCTATAAAACTGAGAATGTCAGTTGGAATGAAATGGAAATTTTGCTTCTGAAGAGGTTGCTCTTATTCCTTATTACTCATGTAAAGCCATAATCCTCTATTTGTGACATCAAAACTGATCGCTGTGAAACCAATGCTTTCACAAACAGAAGACAAGCATGATCGGGAAAGAAGTAGCAAGAACAGATAGTCTGAAAGCTCATTCTTGTTCCAGCATCATCCTAAAAAAAAAAAATTAAAAAAACCCCAACAACATCCCCCCAAAAGAACAAAAAACCCAAACCAAAACCACAACAAACCCAACACCAAAACACGAAAACCAACATTCAAGTGTTCTTTAAAATTCATACAGTGAGATGATGAACATTTCCTATTCTTCAGGACTAGGATCTTCTCTGACAGTCTTTTCAACATAATGCTTTAATAAAAGCAGCAACAACTACAGTATACTACCTTGACTTTCACAAGCCTTTTCACTGTCTTAATCTTTGCCTCACAGAAGGCACCACGGTACTTGGCACTGACATCAGTTCCCACTGTCAGGTAGGCAGGCTCATCTGCTGCCTATAAAGAAACCAAAAAATAAGAACAAAGTTTAGTTCTTCTTATTGATTTTTACAGCGGTATCATTATATATTTAATTTTACATCTAAACTTTTAGACTTACTGACTTTTAAGTGATACACAATGTCTGTACTCAGAATTGCAATCACACTGTTCTTTAAAAGGAAAAAGAAAAAAAAAAAGAAACCAACAAGAAGTTACAGGAAGTTTTGTTTTACCTGTGAAGTTGACCCCCCCCCCCCATTTTGTCAGCCTAACTACTCTCCCAGAAATATCTCTGAGGGTATTGAACTGATATTTGCAACATCTTCTTATACAAAGGGTAATAACGTACAGGAGTGACTATTAATTCAAGTCATTCCTATACAGCATCCAAAAGGAAAATATTTCAATAACAGAGATGATTTAAAACGTTTGAGACTGCTATCATCCCAATACTTACAATTAAGTCTATAACATTCTATACACAGGAGTTTTTTTTTTCCT
>NW_009594054.1:0-806 GCF_000690535.1 Cariama cristata | reverse complement strand
CCTGCTGACTAAAAGGAGACCTCTAGAGAAATTTCTTGTAATCTTTCAAACAGCTGTTAACTAATATTTTTCTTTCCTGAAATGCCTTTATCAAAGCGTAATTGCTATGCATTTTATGGCAGAAATATTTCTCATCATGTTTTCCTTAATCTGGACTTTATTACTCAACATTTCACTTTATTGTGCCTGTAGCAACTAACAAACAAGGACAAAATTACCATGCTGAAAATGTCTATCAAGACAGGAAATCAGCACAGAATACAAAATAACTGTTTTTTGGGGTTTTTTTTAAGTTGTTATTATTTCTTCAACTCTGAAGGCAAACAAAGTTTTTCTCTCTTTTGTAAATTATACTGCAATTGTTAAGCCTTTGTACTGAAAAAAACGGCAACAGCTAAGGCAGGACAAAAGCTGTGGTTTTGCAAACTTGCAATAGCAGCTGCTGATAAAGGAAGTATTTAAAGACAGTAGCCCAAAGGACAACTACTCGAAGACGTCGTGAATTTTCAGACTACTACTGCAAGACGGTAAGAGCTCAGCTCCCACAGCTCCACACCTCAGCTGGAGAGCAGAAACAGGATTTACAGCATGCACCGAAACCCCAGCCAGGCTTATCCTACTGTTGCTCAGCCGAGACGGTGCGATTAAAAATGAATTCGCCAGAGCAGCTAGCGAGGGAGGAAAGGGAGCCGTTCCCCGCTCCAGAGTTAGCCTACCTTCATCTTTAAAGGTTATTTGAGGGATTCCAGCTCCAAGACTTCTCCTCCCCGCGAGCACACGGGAAAACACTGCAAAACAAGAAGGGG
>NW_009594053.1:44178-71743 GCF_000690535.1 Cariama cristata | reverse complement strand
GCACTCGATCCCACTGTCCATGTCACCGAAAAAGAAGTTAAACAGCACCGGTCCCAGTACCAACCCCTGAGGAATGCCACTTGTCATCGGTCTCCTCTTGGACATCACGGCATTGACTGCAACTCTCTGAGTGAGACCATCCAGCCAATTCCTTATCCACCAAGTGGTCCATCTGTCAAATCCATGTCTCTCCAATTTAGAGACAAGGATGTCATGTGGCACTGCACAAGTCCAGGTAGATGACGTCAGTTGCTCTTCCCTTATCCGCCAACGCTGTAACCTGACTGTAGAAGGTAACCAAATTTGTCAGGCACAGTGTGCCCTCAGTAAAGCCATGCTGGCTGTCACCAATCCCCTCCTCATTTTCCATGTGCCTTAGCATAGTTTCCAAGAGGATCTGCTCCATGATCTTGCCGGGCACAGAGGTGAGACTCACTGGCCTGTAGGTCCCCGCGTTTTCCTTTTTTTCCTTGTTAAAAATGGAGGTTATGTTTCCCCTTTTCTAGTCAGCGGGAACTTCCCCAGACTGCCTTGGCTTCTCAAATATGATGGCTGGTGGCTTAAACACTTCATCTGCCAGTTCCCTCAGGACCCACGGATGCATCTTATCAGGTCCCCTGGACTTGTGCACCTTCAGGTTCCTTAGATGGTCTCAGACATGGGTGGGCAGTTCTTCATTCTCCCAGTCCCTGCCTTTGCCTTCTGCGACTTGGGTGGTGTGGCTGGAGCACTTGCTGGTGAAGACCGAGGCAAACAAGTCGTTGAGTACCTCAGCCTTCTCCATGTGCCAGGTAGCAAGGTCTCCCATTTCCCTCCAGAGAGGGCCCACATTTTCCCTAGTCTTCCTTTTATCACCGAGGTATCTACAGAAGCTTTTCTTGTTGCTCTTGACATCCCTGGCCAGATTTAATTCTGTCAGGGCGTTAGCTTTCTAACCTGATCCTTGGCTGCTGGGATAATTTCTCTGTATTGCTCCCAGGCCACCTGTCCTTGCTTCCACCCTGTGTAGGCTTCCTTTTTGTGTTTGAGTTTGTCCAGGAGCTCCTTGTTCATCCATGCAGGCCTCCTCACATTTTTGCTCAACTTCCTCTTTGATGGGATGCATTGTTCCCAAGCATGGAGGAGGTTAGAGAAATACGTGAGAGAAATCAGATTATAAAATAGACTGAATCAGACGTCCTGTGTTTCTATAGAAAATCTTAGCCCATGTTCTAGGGTTTAGTTTGACCTCAGTCTTATTTCTTGAAGTGGGATACAGAGCAAAAAGTTACTTTCCCTGTAAATTGGAAAACTCTTGGTCTGTTTGATTTCTTCAGCATTCATGAGCATAGGGCTGGCATCTGTATCAAAAGACAACATTTATGTGGAATACCTTAATTCTGCAGAGTTTTGGGAAGAAGAAAGGGCTACCAGTTCCAGTGGGGACCACTAAGAACCTTTTGATTTCCATAGCAAAAACTGATCCTATGAAGTGCACGTATGTGCAGATTTACCTATTTTGTAAGGGTCAGTGAGTGTGGATTGTAAGAATTTTACATCAACTGTATTCCTCTTCTGATAGCTGTGAGTATGGAAGAAAGTTGGGAGAATTTAAGAGATTTAAAATCTGTAATCAGAGTTTAGGATGAGCTCTTCAGTTTCTTTTACTCAATGGTGAAGTATTCGTTAAGAGAGAGAAGCACTGAGAGGCATGGCATAATTGGATGTTAATTTAACTTGCTGAGCATTTTGCCTAGAATTCACTGGACTGCGTCTTAATGCTTTTTATGTGCAGTATAAAATGTTAGTGGGACAAATATTTTTTATGTGTTTTGGTGGTAGACATCTGCTGCACAGACTGATGTTGCATGTTTTCAGTGAATCCATAATACTTTGCCTTTCAGCATAGATTTCAGAAATGCTAGTTCCCATATTCTACCTCCTGTTTCCATTTGTCTTGGAGCCTGCTGTCAATATAGAGCAAAATTTTTTTCCCCAAGAATGTTACTTTTAAAAAAAAAAGAGGAAAAAAAAAAAGGGAGATGAAGAATCTATTTGAAGTCTTGCCTTTGGGTGAATTTCTGAACTACTTCTTCTAGGAGATATCATTTCCTTTGTTCCAAATGCATAATCTCAGTGTTTTGCTGAGGAAGGGCAAAAGCACTGCTATCAAAGAACAGTCTTGCATGGATTTATGTCATTTATCAATGAGCCGTTATCCATTGGTGTTCACAAGTAGTTCATAATTCTCTCCGAGTAGACAAGGTTTTTGTGGGTTCATATTCTTTGTCTGACAAAATATTTATAACACTTTTGCCAAAGGCAGTGTTTTTCAAGGCTTAGCTTTGCTAGTGCCAAAGACTCTCTAAAAGCAGAGATTGTGGCCCCCAAAAGCCAAGTACTAGTAGGCATAAAAGCCTGCTGTGGCAATAGAAAAGACTTTAAAAACTTTTGTATTTGTTCACACAAGTGTTTCAGTGTAGAAAATCCTGCCTTTAAGCTTCATTAACTTCGTAAGACTGCAAACTAAGAGCCCAATGTTTTATGCATTTAACTTTTAAGACAATGAGCATTAAGGTTGAAATGCAGATTACAAGCAAGAAAATAAAAATCGGATTTTCAACCCAGAACAAAGTACTGTGACACCCTTAGCTCTGCTGCACTCCAGCATAACCCTAGATTGAAGTTTTAAATGTACCATTAGAAGAAAAATGCAAAATGCTTTGAGCAATGTGCAAGAGGATGAATTGGCCTAGAAAAAAAGTGTAATAACTATAAGCTGCAAGACAATGATGTCTTTACCATGCTGCATCTCTAAAATCTTTCAGCACTGGTCCACCTGTCTAGGATGGATACAGCGATAAAACTTGGAAGTCATTGCTGAGAATTTTTCAAAATCCTGCTTTCTTAACACCCCACAAATGATGTGATACAATGAAATATGTATTCTGGTATGCAGGGGTGAGATCTGAGTAACAAAATGTGGAATATATGTGAGTCCTGAAATCCAGGATGCTAGGAAATGTGACTGGAGTTTCCAGTGCATGCTAGCCATCAAATGTTGAGTATGTTCAAGTCCAACGTTAGGCAAGTATGTAACCAGTGTATATGGTGCTTACAGCAGCTCTTTCATGCACAAAAGATACAAGTCCAAATGTGAATACAGAATATGCCATTGAAGTGGAAAACAAAGAAGTGTTATGATTCATTACAGTATGAACACTAGCTTGTCTTTATAGTTGTTCTTTAAAATTCATATAATCATCAAATTTTATGATACACTTGAAATAGCACAGACTGAATTCCAGAGTTGCTTTCACAGAAGAACCTACAGGCTCATACAAGAATTGCATGAATGACTTCACTGTGCAGTGCTATTGGTTGAAAAATGCTAGATCTGCAATGTACGATTTTTAATGACTAATTAGGTATTAGATTTCTGTATGGCATTTCTGCAGCCATCTAAACTCTCTGTCTCCAAAGTAAGCTCCCTGCTTCCATTGCTATCTGCTTTTAATTTGAACAAAATTAATGATAAAATTTACCACCATTGTGGATTTAACTTGGTTTACTGCTGTGGATTGCAGCTTTTCCTGTATTCCAGACTGTTTTCATTCAACTTCGCAGCAAACCCACTGACCCTGTATCCCATTACATGTTTACAAAACTTTTGTTATTACATCTCTTGTTCAATTCTAGTGACATGCAGTTCACATTGCCTGTTTGGATTTGCGTATGAGAGAAGCAGTCAGAAGAGTCAGGAATAGAGGGCTGCTGTACTTACAACAGGTTGTATTGTCGCAGGCAGGGTGTTTGTGTGTGGGTGCAGCGTGGTGTGAAGAGTGGGCCGTTCATGCTGTGCACACACAGCGTACGTCACGGGCACGTCAGAGACCAACAGCCTGCACTCTTTTTAGAAGCGACTGGGCAGAGCCCTAATTTCTCTCCACGACCTGTTAGGGATGCAGACTTGCATCTAGCCTTCAAACTTAGCATTCGTCTAAAAACCATGATCTAGGCTGAACCTTGCAGGTTCAGGGAGAATGTGGTTTCTGCGGCCGGTGGATGTGTGGCAGGCAGAGTGAGTGACATATGCTTGAATAGGAAACTGCAGAGGATTACAAACAGCAGCCTTGTTGTCTGAATGTTTTCCACATTTGTCATCCAAGCAGAAGGGATTGCAGAACCTTGAAGATTCAAAGTAGGTTTTTCTTTAAATCATCAGTTTTAATTATCCTAGTAGTGTTGTCGTGGACTATGCTGTCAACTTAAAACTTGCCATCTTATGCACGGATTATTCATTTTTTAAAAGTGGAGAAAAATTAATACTAGTGTTTAAAGTCATTGCGATACTGCATTCAGTTAAAGATGCTTTTTGTTTTGCTTAGGAAAGTAGGAGTGGCTTGTAAGAAACACCTTGATCAACTAGTCCTCATGTCTGTAAATTCTTAGAGGACTTAGCAAACTCCTTTGATTTATTCTGTCCTTTTTATGTAATCCAGAAAAAAATATTCTTCTTCAGCACAAAACCTTCAAGCACCAGAATAAGGAAATAAAAATAGATACGGCTGTTACTGCATCCTTAAAGCAAAGCCACTGTATTTCCCATACATTTCTTAAAGCACCTTTTTTTTTTTTCCAGACCTAAAGATTTTCGACGGAAGTAATACCAATAAAAGAAGAAGTGCCATCAGGAATGTTTCTCCTCCTTGAAAAAAAATTCTCACACGGAAGCATCTGTGCATCTCAGTCAACCCTTCTATACAGAATGGTTTTGACAGATGTTAGCAAACTTTATTTGGAAAGATTATAAAAGTTACTGTATTTGAAACAGCTAAGAATAGATACTATATTGTTAATACCACTTGTACTCTGTGTTGTATGATCTGGTATGTGTTAATTACATTTGTTTTAATACTGTTATTAAAGAATTGATACATTTTTAATGAATATTTACATCTCCTAGAAACAGTACGTTGTTTACTGAAATTAAGTATCTCATTCTAAAAGTTGCAAAACTTGAATTCCATGCAATAAGAGCAGTAAATAATTATGGTCACAGAGTTCCCAGGAATGGCACGCTGTCAGTACATGTTCTGATAAACATAAACTCTTCTGGTAAAACAGGTGATCCTCCCTTGCACAGCTTGATGAATGAGAGAATGCCAGTCTTAGTTCAGAAAAAGGGAATTGTTCATGTAGAACTCATTCTCTCTTTGGGGGATGTAAAAAAAAAACCAGTGGCTTGAGCTGCTTATTACTTCTGTAATAGATTATACAGTTCTTCTTAGAGCCTCTCTAGAATGCGGAGTGTATATACCATATGAAATTAATGGTGAGATTTTGCTGAATGCACGTTGATGCAGGCCTGCAGTTTCCTTATTTTTTGAGGTGAATATGCCCACTGAAGTTACTGTGGTGATGGTAAGCAAAATCAAACTTATTCTGGAGCCAAATTACTTTAGAAAAACACAGTTCTTCAGAGAAAGCAGTGCAGTTGCCAAATATATATGCATGCATACTGTAGTAAGAAAAATATTAGTAAAAGGTGTGTCTTGGAGCAATGAGGTGGTGGTGAGTTTTGTGGTGGTCATTCTTTATGCCCTGTGGGAGTTTATCTTGCAGTCTTCAGCAGCCTTCTAGAAAGAGTTTTTCTGCAGAACATGGTTTGCCTGTGGTTTAGCCTGTTCATTATGACCGAGGAAGTATTTGGTCACTGACCATAATTTTGTGTCGTGAAGCTTTGGCCATCTTTTGATATGGTATGCCATGTGGTGTGCTTGGAACACCAAAAATTAAGCTAAAGGGAAATCAGTTTTTGCTTTACAGAGGTCCTGTTTGCTACAGGGAGGAAGACTGCAGCGTTTTGCAGTGTCTGGAGTTTCTAGGATGCCGGAAGAGTGACGTTTCAGTTCTGACAGAACGTATTGCTGGAATACTGCAGAGCAGCAAGGACAGCCTGAATTTCAGAGGTGGTACTGTCTGCTAGATAGCATCCAAACAGGAAACCAAGTTAGTGGGAAAGCTGTACCTCCAGGAACTGCGTAATCAATGTAGGCAAGTAATGAACAGAATGAAAACTACTTTTTTTATATAATCTTACTGTTTTTCAGACTCTTGCTAGTCTGCTCTGCATTTAAATCTCTAGTGTGCTGAATGACAACATCAGAGTTGACTCTTCTCTACTTTCTAGCTGTTGAATGGTATTAAATATATTCCTAATACTATTTCATTCTTGATACAGAGATGTTACTGATGCTCAGCAGGAGAGTTGATACCCATGATGCTCTGTCTGCCTTAGAAAGTGGACAAGCAGAACACCACTCTGTCTAGCCATAGCTTTTGAAGACTGCACGCTTTGGAGTTGCAGTGCTGTTTGTTTACCAACTAAAACACCCATTTGGAGCTGTGCAATATATTTTCTTAAGTGGCTCTTCCTCTCTAGGAGTAGGTCTGCTGACAACGCAGCATAGTATAGATTTTGTTAAAAAGAGCTTATTGAAATAACAGACAGTAAAGGCAGATCATATGGACATACTCTTCAAGGCACGGGAACACCCCTTCCTTACTTAAAGAACGAAGCAGCAACATTTTTATTATGAAAACCAAGTGAGGAAACTGAACTTAAGTGTTGAATGATGCAAAGTAAGTCTTAAAAATTATTTTGCTTCTGCACATTACTTCCTTGACGTTCATTACCGCTTTTCTGCACACATAACCCTGCAGCCAAAGCTGTTGTGTAAATAAATGAAGCACCTGTTGTTTTCTGTATAGTAGAAGATGCTGATGTGCTGACAAATTTTACAATGTTTGGTGAAGAAAAGTTGTGTTTTCTATATCTGTTTTATACAAGCATCATATAGGAAGAAAAATATTGTTTTATTTATAATCGTATTTCATTATATGAAATAATGGTTTGGTATTGGGCATTTCTTTGACATCCAGATGGGCTTATCCCAGGAAACGTTCCTATCCAGTGAACATGCAGATTTCATTTCCAAGTCAGTACCCACATTTAGTTAACTAACTAGTAAAAGTATTTTTTTAAAAGCAATAGGTTAAAGTAAGTGCTCTCTTTTGTGTACGGACACAGTACATATACTTTATTGGTAAGAAAGACATG
Organism: Cariama cristata; assembly: GCF_000690535.1. Lineage (NCBI taxonomy): Eukaryota > Metazoa > Chordata > Aves > Cariamiformes > Cariamidae > Cariama > Cariama cristata. The sequence goes on along the minus strand of NW_009594053.1, from coordinate 64,641 downwards.
GGTGGTATCAGCTGTTCATCATGTCCTAAATACCTCACAGTCAGGAACTTAAGTTTCTTAGGCCATCTGGAAAAATACGAGACACTCCTGATTATTCAGAGACTGAATTTTGGAGAAAATGTTGACCATGTATGTCTGTGTCTTACTTTTTTTGGCGAACCTACAAATCCTGAGTAATATTTTTATAACTTGGTAGTGCTCACCAGTTACTTTTATTACCAAGGTATACCCAGCAAGTGAACATGTGTCCAATGATACATGAAGCATTCTGCTCAGCGGAGTGCCAGTAAATCTCATTTTTAGAAATACAAAGTTAAAGCAAATTAACTAGTGCAGTTAAAGTTTGTGCTTTAGTATATAAATTAGGTTATAAAATTGTAGTAAGAATACCTTATTAGCCGCAAGCAACCTCTTCAGTTGTTTAACTTGCTGCATGTACCTCCCGTATGGCGTGAGGCAGGTGGTGGTGGTTGTGCCGGCAGCCGGTGGGGTGCGTGTCCCACAGCCGGGGACCCGCGGGCAGAAGGGCGCCGTGCTGCTGCCAGCTGCGCCTCTGGTGGGGGAGCTGTTGGAGGGGCACGGTGTAGGGGACACCGACTGCACAGCATGGGCACACTCGGGGATTTGGTCAGGCTGTTGCCATCCATTTCAAACATGGGGCAAACACCAACAGTTGCCTCATTTTGAAGGGTTTGATGATGTCTGTGCTGTCTTCCCCACCTGCCTGGTTTTGCCCTGCCACTCTTCCTGGTCCTACAGGAACGTGAGATTTGGATATCGTGTTGCTTGACAACTAGTCTAGGGTGCAAATTTATTACAAACTGTAATGTGAGGCTCAAAGTCTTTCCAAGACAATACAGGCAGAATTGCCTGAATGCTGATTTTTCCATCGGTGACCTTGGAGTCGCTTCCACAGGACCTACAATTTGACATATGATGGGGGAGACCCCCCAGAAGGCCTCAGTACCACAGGTGGGTGGGAGAGCACCAGCTGGGGAGGGGGCAGAGAGAGCGTTCACATTGCAGGTAGGTTAAGCTGGGTGTTCACAGCCAAGTGCAAGCAGGGAAATGACTCACGTGATGCAGCCAGAGCCTGTATTTAATTTTAATATCTCTGTGAATGTCAGCTATGTGTGCCAGGCTGTGCTACCTACATGTGTGCACACAGCCATGCTCACGTGGTGCCTCGTTACTCTGTAAACTGAGGTTAAGCTGCTTAAAGTCCGTAAGTTCTATTACTTCTTCCTTCTTTAAATGCAAGTCCAGGTAAGGAAATGACATTCAACTCACATTTCCATCAGCTTTTCTCACCTTTCTCCAAGAAAGTGGTGGGAGTTAGGGGGTGAGAGAATATAACAGCAAAACAGAACCACAGCATAGAAAGTTATACAGCTGCCTAGCCAGGACTTGCCCTTGGGTACACACAGCTGTGGGTGTTAAGTCACACGTATCCATGGTTTGTGTTAGCAATGAGGCTGAATTCTAGGCCAGTTAATTTGCGATTACACAGCAAAGGTACCCATTGGCCGCCTCCCTGATGAGCTGAGAGAACACGTCTGGCAGTGGCCAGAAGCAAAACCTGACAGGTGTTTCCGTATCGAGCACCAACAGTCCGAACCCAGGAACTCAGGCCTGGGACCCACAGGCCATCCTCTCTCCGTGTCTTCATAGGGCTGGATGAAAGGTGTTCCAAATCCATGTCTTCAACTTAAACGTATGAACATTTTTGAGCTTCTACTTTAAATCCTGCTTTGATGCTTAGTCTCCATAGTGCTGTTCAGAGCTCTTTATTGGGTCGCTTTGTAACGTACCTGGTTTGTTTTAACAGAATGAATTGCGTTGTGCCTCTGAAGCGGTTGGGTTGGGGTTTTTCCTTCCCTGCCTTCACAACTATACCTGCCAGTCTTCTGACTTTGACAGGTCACTATGCAAAATCTCACGTCCATAGATGGTATGACCACCTCATCTCATATTTATTCTCTCCACTTGTTCATATATAATTTAAAAAAATAAGGCAAAGTATTGTTTGTACTAAGTGCCTATATCCTTTAAAATAAAACTGTTGCCCAAAAGTGTTGAAAAAGGAAAATGTATTTTCTTCTCTTTACATTCTGTCCCATGGCGATCTGTACAATTATTCCAAGTTAAAAATCAAGCGAATACAAATTACATATAAAAGCTTGCCACTTTTATTTGTGTATAAAACAGAAGTGAAAGAGGTTCACAATAAATTATCAGTGTGTTCCCATGGAAAATTCTTGTGTATTAATATAATGTGGGTTAAAAAAAAATTCCATTAACATAAGACTTCTTTGCAAAAGGGTAATAAGCTGGGTTGAAGGAAACCTGATTATGCATTGTTCTCTGGTGAATTTAGTCAGGTTACTCTGCTAGTAAAGCAATTCATCCAAAACTAACAGAACATAATCAACTGGAAAAACCTGGATAACAAAACACTAACTTTTCAGAGTGGTTCCACGTACACGAACTAGCCGGATGCGGTTTTTTAGATGCTGTTTGAATAGCATATGGAAGAGTACTCCAGTGAAAGATCTACAAGTGACCTTTCATCATCATCTAGCACCAATCCACTAACATACTAAGTTTCTGGCATGCAAGATAATTACCATTATTTGTTGTGTCAACTGGTCATGTACTTTTTTCCTTTAATATAAGAGCCTGTAAACATCTTCCATGACAGGTTAGGCACCTGGAGAAAAGGCCAAACCCAGATGCACACAAAATGTTTCCTTTTTTAAAGAGTTCATTGAGAGGGGTTTTTTCCATTCGCCCTTTTGCGTACTGGAGTCTTGACGCTCCTTTTGGCTATCTTCCTTCTGAAGCGACTAATTCCTGGGGATCTCAGTTCAACGGCTTCCATCTCTTCTCGAACAGGAGTAAACTCTGGTTGAGCAAGATGAGGTGATGGATAGGAGGACTGGGAGTATGGGGATGGTAAGGGGTAGGACCCGTGAACTACGTACGGCTGTTGCTCACCATCATAAAGGTCCTCAGGGTCATAGATTTGGTAGGAGTTATGTGGCAACTGCACTACTGGGATGTCTTGATCAGTTGGCTCACCGTATCCACCTTAACCCACCACCACCGAGAGTATTCATACGGTTAACGCAGGAGAAGGGGAGTAGAAAATTAAAGCACTCATTAGGAAATTGACATTTTGTATATAGCTATATTTATATATAATGTGTGTGAGTATATATATATATATATAAAATCTTTAAATACGCATCTTTTATCCACATAAAGGAACAGTGAAAACATTTAACAAAATTAATAAGCTGGAGCAATTGGAAACCCACCAACAGACAGCCAAGTTAGTTGGAAACCACCACCAGAATTTGTCAAATGTCCAGTTGTAATACTGCGCTTATTATACACTGCACAATCTGCCTGCTTTAGCTTATTCCAGTTACGGTCTAGAATATATGATTTAACACGCAAAAAATGGGTCAGGCAATCATTTTTAGCAGTGCAAGGAAGCTAAGTGCATGTACAGCAGCTAGTAAGTTCATTAGTGGTAGTCAATATCGTTGATGGAAAGCACAGAGCAGTTCAGCGTCCATCTCTGACCTTCAGCCAAATGAGACCTGAACCAGAATGAGCCTTTCACCTTCTGGATGGGTAGCCATTGTAAGGGATTGGGCCTTGAAACAGGAAACGAACAACGGGGAGGGGAAGTGAGGAGAAAAGGACAGGAAGAGATGACAACAAAAACATTCAGGTAAGTACAACATACAAATCAGCTCACGGGCAGATTAAACCGTCAACATCAAACAAATACGCCTTATGTGTAACATTTGTAGTAACTAGTGCTTTACTTAGAAGTTTCAATTTTAGGTTGCGCAACATAATTTTTGGTAATTGTGTTAACTTCCTCCCATGGCCTCTCCGTGCTATCACGAGACGGGAAAGTAGGATACAGAGAAGATGTAGAAAGAACCATTTCCTCCAGATTGCTTCACTGGTTAATGATGGACTCGTGCATCCCTGTGTCAGGTTACACTACTAGGGGTTTAGTAAGGGTCATGCTCTCATGCCATTCAGAGGCACACGGATGGGGAAGTTGAGCAACACATTTGAAAAACTACAAATGTAATAACTGTGCTCTCATGAACATTAGGAGGTAGGGGGTTCAACACAGACCATTGAGATGGCGCAGGCTCATACAACTACACAAACACGTACAGGACAAAAATATCGCGGGATCTGTTTTACAGGCTGGGATCAGATGGTGGACTGCCTTTGGTCACTACGCTGGGGTCACCTTCTCTTCGTGCTGCAGTCCCACAAAATACAGCGGGTCTGGACACGCTTGTTTTTAGGGAGCTACCACGTTTCAGTGCAAGGCTCACCAGTAGCCTCCATCTTACTTTGGCTGTTAGAAAATTCCACCCCTGCCTCTGCGAAAGGCAGCCGCCCCGAGTCCTGACTACTCACCTCCCATGCCATAACCAGCGCAGGAGGATGGATCGCAGTACCCCGGTGGGCCAGAAGGACCCTGTGAGCCTGGGGGCCCTGTGTGACCCGCAGGACCTCGTGGGCCTGGAGATCCTGGTGGTCCCGGGCTGCCAGTTCGACTTTCTCCTGGAGGTCCTGTGTAGAAGCGGGAGATGAAACATCTGAGTAGCATCTTTCATAAAAGCAGGGAGTTGAGGCCACCTTTTCAAGGCCTGGAAAACAAGGCACTGAGCGCGCTACAAACACTTCCAGGAGACAGCTTGAGCAGAGGGGCCAGGCATCCCGGCTCTGACTTCCCCAGGCAAGCAGAGGGAAAGGCTGCACCCTTCCTCTGGCAAGAAAGACGAAGCAGTGGCCAGAGAGAAGACCTGCTCCTGATGAGCCTCCCCTCTGGCCGCCGCTGCTTCTTCCTTGCCAGAGACAGCTTTTAGCCATAAGTTTATACTAGAGCAAATGATTCACCAAGCATCAGACATTTGGAAAGGCAGTCTCATGGGGAGAGGACAGCCCTGGATGCCTGCGCAGCTCTTGATTCCCCCACTCCCTTTCAATACAGCTTCTGGGTAATGCAGTGCCTTGATACCGGTGCTCTAATGGTCAGAATATCCTCATGAAGTCAATGCAATCTTACATCTGTTTCAACAGGACCTGGATATCATCCTCTCTGCTTTTTCAGGAGCTAAATATAAATCCCTGTGATTAATGTGCTTAATTAACATACATTTCTCTGTCAAGTCACAGTTACGTATGACCTGGAGTGAATGAGAAAACAAATCCAATTAATCCAGATTCATATTTTCCACTTCCAGACCCCATCTCGGAAGAAAATACTTAAAACATTAAAAAAAGGTTTTGGAGAAGCAGTTTAGGGAAAAGAAAAATACTTGTGTGACTGATGACACCATCACATGGCACATCACAACATCATATTACATAGTAAGAACATTATGACAGTTAAGGTGCCTGAACTACTGACTCTTCTGCTGCTTAAGCTTTAGAAGCGGAGGACAGAGCTATGCAGGTCTTAGCTGCTTTGCGCATGGGTCAGAGTGGTCTAGTTCAGATGCCTCAAACGTAACAACTTTACCTGTAGATCCTGGTGGGCCTCGGGGTCCTTGTGTTCCAACACCTGGATTGCCTTTTTCTCCTTTCTCGCCTGGTAAACCTAAGGAAATAGTACTCATCAGAGTCACATTTTGAACAAAACTGTGTGCAGTGTTTATTATTTAACCAGGATTATAGTTCCATATGTTATTTTTCATCTAAAAACAGATGGCAGAGAAAGTAGGAGGTAAAAATAAAGAATTATTTGGTTCTTTTTCCCTCCCTTCCCTGACAGCCTCTCAAGGGAAACATGGCATTCCTTTTTTGTTCTTAACCATGCCTGCTGCCATGGTGGTTTCATCGAGGTGGTATGCAGAGACATCGGCCAGTTTCCAGGCTGCACTTCCTGCTGGAAAGCTGCCTCTGGACTATACCAAGGTGCAACTACTTTAAGTCAGAAGAATCCTCAGAGCCTTACAAAGCTGTCTGTAAATTTCTGTGTGGCCCAGAAAAGTCAAATTTTTAATGCTACAGCAAATTTTCCTTCAAACATTCACCCACCAAACAGTGGATCAGCATAAAATGGTTCTAAGCATAAATGGAGTTACTGTGGGTTATTGCAGAGTCTTGCTAAAACACAAGAAAGGAGTGTGCACACAGTCAAAATTTGTCCCCCCACAAGGAGCCCAATCTAAGAATTTCCCAGTCATGAAACTCTGATGTTCCAACATGCACAGCCATGTTGTGTTCCTGCACTTGCTAATGGCCCTAAATTTCTATCATTGGGTCTGATCCATGGAGATCACAGATCTAGTAACCCAGAGAAGGCACTACCTTCTTCCAGCTTTTCATCTCCTTCTGCACTACAACTATGGCATCCTACAAAAACACTTTCTACACACAGCGATCACAATAAGTGGTGTCGAACTGAAGTAGGTGTCAAAACTACAATTTCCAGACCCTGAGTTTCCACTGGCGACTTGGAAACTCTCATAAAGTCTGTGTTTGATTTGGATGGTTCAAAGACACCAAATCCAGGCTGGTTTGTGGGACTTTCTCCCCATTTTCCAGACCTCCCAGCACTGGTAATTGCTCTCACTGCTTCACAGCTTCCACACTTTCAGAGTCAAAGCAAATATAGAGAACCTTCATTAAAAAAGTAGAAAGAAAACAGCTGCTGCCCTTCATGGGGCAGTATCTACAATTTCAACTGACTAGCCTCCTTCCTTCCCTTCTGCTCAGGTAACTGTTACCTCTTAGGCAAAATCATCTGAAGGACACCTCATTTTTTCAAGGAGCCATAGAAGATGGGTTTTTTTCCTCCTAAGCTAATTTCTAATGGAAGCAAATAAGTAAGAACAAACTCTAACTGTGGAAAAAAATCTAATTAAAACCCATCACTGACAAAGAATTGCTCACACAAAGTTTACAGAATAAGAGTCTGCTGAATTACAGGGGATTCGGTATCTGCTGAGGAATTCTAGGTCTTCTGCAGAACAGGAGGCTTCCAGGGCAATACATCATGTAGCCCAATCACGTGGAAAACACAAACCACACCACTGCAATCAGCTCCATACTGAGCACCCTGTTTTTAACCAAAGCATGATGAGCTCTTTGTCTTACTTCTACAAGGCTTTTTGCCACTGTCCTGGCATAGTTTAGGTATTTCCTGTTTCCCTTTTGTACCTTTTATTTCCTTTGATTGCAGAATTTTGGGGTTTTTTTTCGTTTGGGGTTTTTTTTAATGCCTTTTGGTGACCAGTTATTTTCTCATGGAAAAATTACACAACCATAGCCACTTTTCACAACATTTCCCATTAGGAGGTCTCCAAAGTTTTCCAAGTGTTTCTAGTAACACGGTATTTTACAGAGAGACTTGGCCACCAAGAAAAGAAATACCATGGAGAAAAAAAATTATTAGAAAGTGGCAAAAGAGGGCAGGTGTGATAATCTGGGTGATACTTACACCATTATTTTGCAAATAGGCAGTATCTTCCTCTTTCTTCCAGAGGATATTGGGGCAGACAGAGCAAAGTCTTGTATACCTCATCCCTGAATTTATAGATAGCAGAATATTTATATAATTACTAATAAAACTGAAATCTTTGTGTTTGGTTTTCCTGACCATTTAGTCATTTCATGACTACAATGCTGCATCAGTTTCTTCTGAGTCTAACATTACTCTCTATCTCTGTCAGCACATGTTAGAAGTGTTACCAAATGTTGCTTTGACCCATGTAGGAACACAAGTGCCAGAATGTGCTCTGACCTGCAGACTCTAACTCATGCTTCGAAAACATGTTGATTTGATTACTGTAATTCTTCATCTCCTGAATCACCTGCCAAGCTTATTGGCAAATTCTTGCTCGTATCACGCTCAGTAGCCAGATTTCTCATCGCATAAGCTTATTCTCCAATGACTGGCACTTCACACTGACTTCCAGGGATGCTTTACAGTGATATTCAAGGACCTCAATTCTTGTGACTGTGGGCTGGGTTCTCCTTCGCTGGTCTAATACTTTCACCTGTGCTTACTATGACACTCAAGGCAAAGTGAATACCTCCTCCACTGTTGAAAATCTTAGGTGAAATTCTCAAAACGGTCTGTAACCACAAGTCTCAAAACCTACAGAGCTGCCACAGCTATCTTTCCAAAGGGCATTTAGGCTTGGTAGCAGAATGAAGCCAAGTCTGCTGCGCACAACTCAGTTAAGCACCTACAGTCACTCTAGAGTGCCTGAAGAGGGCTAGGCATTTAGCATAGGTTACAGAAGCCAGAGTGCTAAGGTGGCCACAACTAAATAAAGAAGAAATGCTGAAAGGAGGCGTTCCACAAAGGTTCCTTTCTAGCGACAGCTCCCAGAGCTGACTCACCAGGGCACACATTTTACCTCTCTATCTACCTATATAAAGAAATAGGTCAACACACGCACACTGAAAGATTTAAATTATATCAGCGTCATGATCCCACCAGTTTTTTCACAAGGCTTAGACCAGGTAAGAGGCCAGTAGGGTTTCAGGGGTCTCCTCTCCCCTTCTCCAGCACCCTCCATTTCCCAGCATATTTGAGCCCTCTGGAGAAGTCCAGAGCTCATTCCACGGTGCAGACAGCAGCACAAAGTGGCTCTGCCATGCTGAGACCCATCTTTCCTATGTTGAGACCCATCCCACATGCAGGCTCTTCAGATTTTTAGATGATGGCATATAGTTGAAATCCAGAAATCTTGGATGTTCCAGTGTAGACAATTCTGATGATGTGGCTTGGATACATGACTGTATGTTCTCCCCCACTCAATGGTTCTGACTACCACCTCAGGATACATTAGGCCAAAAAGATTAAGAATGGCTCTCTAGCCCAACTGCTCAAAAACTTATTAGGGAGAGGGAGGCCTTGTTTCAGACGTTATTCCAAGATCTAGTATCCAAAACATAGAGGAATATATTCACCAAAGTGGACCACAAGATATTCTCCCAGTAGCGGTAGCAGGTAGGAAAGGAATGCAGCTTTGAATTTCCTAAAATTATGCTCTAACCATTTAGCCACTGAAGGAAGGCTGGAGAGGAACCAGCACCACCATCTCTTCTATCAACTTCCTTCACATCTCATCTTCCCATTTTCTATCTTGTACACCACAGCTTTCTCTTACAACTAAATTAGTTTCTACCAGCCTTTTGCAGGTAGATAATGAGCAACCTCGGGCCAAACTACAATATTACTAAAAGCAATGTGACCAGGTTGACGAAGGTGTAGGTTTGAGGTCATACAACCTTGTTGCTAAGTGAAGGCTCAGCAGCGTATTAATACAACCACTTTGGTGATCTCAGAACAACAGCAGAGCAAATTTGTGTCTGACTGCTGTGTACTAACATACTGCAGTACACCTACCTTACCTTATGGTCGTACAAGGTACCTATTGGTCTTGTATAGACTGTTTTAGACTTTCACATTATGAATTGTCCAAAAGGTAAGTTTCATGAATTTTATATCCATAGCCTTTGGTAGCCCTGGCTCCTAAATCTCATTGAAGGTCAATGGGTCTTAAGCATTTAAATTACCCAGGCACCTTGAAATTTGCTAATATCTTTTCTTGTGGGTAATACATGGGATTCCTGCTCTCAGAGACTGTCTTCCCAGTCCAGTATGAACCTCCTGTTTGCAATCCTGCACTTGGTTCGCAAAGACTGTTGTTTCTGTCAGAAGGGCTATCCAGAACCTTTGATGAAGGATTGCATTGCATAGTGTATGTAGCAAGCAGTCCTAGGGGGCAAATATATGCTCTAACCTATATTTATATTCCTGGGGGAACCTGCCAAACAAACCACATCATCTGTGATCAACAACTGAATTCCACCCATTTTAAAGACAAATTTCTCAGGGAAACTTCTTGTCCTGCGTTCTAAATGCAGTTTCCAGATACCTAAAATTTGCTTAGTCCTGGCTTGCTTCAAACATATGAAGAGACTTCTCTGTTGCAATTCACCACTGCTGCTGAAGGCCTTTTAACAAGGTAAACTCATCTAAATGGTCTCTTGCCATACATGAATTGTAAGGAAATGCTTGCCTCTTGCAAAAGGCAAAGTCTGTATATGTGTGGATTGCTTTGATCATACGAAGACTGGTCCATGATAACCATCTGGAATCTACACAGATGTTTAGTACAAGGACCATTGCTTATCCTACTGTACAATAACATTACAAGGTGACTTCAAAGACAACGGCCACAATGTTTTCAAATCACAGCCTTCCATGCACTCAATTATTATTCTTTACACACACAGGAACACACACTCATACGTGATGTTCACAGAACATTCTGCAGTAAGAAACTATAACTATGGAACAAATCTACTCAGGCTAAGAATAACATGTTCATTCTGGAACAAGTTATGAAGCTCCAGTGCAGGCAAACCTTCTTTGAAATCACATGGATATCAAGTTCCTAAAGCAAACATACTGAAGGCCAAGATACAAGTCTGCTTCAGGTTTCTTTTAGTCTAATTTCCAGTAAAGTTTACTCAAGTGAAAGAGAACATAAACACTGAGGCAAGAATACTCTACTCCTAAGGCAAAACTCACGAGTTAAAACCGAGCACTCTACGGGCTTCCCTAACGGGCTTTACACCAAAGCACTTTAATGACAGTAAGTTAACAGATTCACAGACCTCTTGGTCATAGTCAATGGATCCCTCCTACGAATGACACAACATTCAAAATCACCCATTTCGCTTTCCATCAAGGTCATCTTTGCATTTCATTAGAGCATAACTTACAGAAAGTCAACCAGACGAGACATCACTCTCCATGTAAGTTACTGCAATGGTTAATCACTCTCAGGGATAAAAGTGTGTATCAAAATTTCTCATTTGAGTTACAGTGGCTTCATATTCCAGTAATTGTTTTCATATTTGTGCTCTGGACATACTTCAGCAATACCATCAAATTGTCTCTCTCCCCCATCATGCTAGCCACTTTTTAATGTCTTGGTCCCATCCAAAATAATCAATGGCTTGGGTTCAGCCCCATGGAGATCACAAGCAACTGAAATCAATTATTTCCAACACTCTGTTAAAGATACCTCTGATAGCATCTGTTATTAAAAACAAAACCAAGATTGTGAACACATTCTCTAGCAAAGAAAATTAAATGTCCATGGTTTCTGCACAAAAGGAAATCTTAGGTACTTTTGTCTTTAATAGAATACTGTCCTTTGAGAACTGCATATTGCAATTATGAAAAATTAAACTGCTACCAAAAATGTCCTCTTTCAAAGATGTTCCGTTGTAACCATAATGTATAATAACATAGGATGATTTTTTTTTTTTAATCCAGATGAAGCTAAAATTGGAAATAAAAATATTTAATTTATTCAACTGGCAAAAGTTCCATTTAATTCCACTGGAATATTGCCATCAGAGCTGTAAACATGTGGCTTTTGATAACACGTGTTTAACTAACTCTTTCATATGAAGCCAGGAAACAAATATGGATTAGGCTGTATTTGAGAATAGTGACTTTCCCAGTGACAGTTTAGGTATTTATTGTATTTTAATCATAGTTGGATGGAGTGAGTAGCCATAAGTTTTGTGCATCACTTCAGGACACATCATAAGAGAGGTCCACCCAATAGTAGAAGAATAACTGCATTTTCACAGCATCTGAAAGCTAGCAGTGCCTCAGCATAATTTTTACTACTGCTTTTACATTTTTTGTCAAAGTTGAGAAAACTATATGTGTTATAAAACGTATATTATAAAAATAACTGAAAAAATGAACAAAAAAAATGCTGAATATTTACTTTTTTATATTATTTTGCAGAACAACTACTTCCTGAGCACTCAGAAGTCAGACACTAGTTAAGTCCCAGTTCATAAACATAAAATCAAAACAAAAGATGTTTGAACTAGCTGAAATAAAAATAGAAACCAGTACTGTGAACTAGTTAAACTTAAAATAGAGATGAGTACTGTGAATAATCAGTGTTTAGGTTTGTTTTTTTCCAAACTCATATTTATAAAAATATGTAAGGCAGCAAAATTCTTGTAATTTATCTGGGATTATGTACTACTATAGGGGAATAATAACACAATGTAGCCTCCTTAATCTTCAAATCACCGTCCAATCCAAATGGCCTGTTGGGGCACCAATAAAATGTTAATATTGCTAACAAATATTGAGATTGCGAAAGATATTTCTTTTACATCATTAGAAAAATACAACATATAAGACCTCACAGTGTACAGCTAAAACAATAATCAGCTAGGAAAACTAAATAATAAATGTCTTAGTGTGATCCTAATCCATTCACTTATGTCTATACTGGAAAAAAATAGATCTCAGCTGGCAACAGACACCAAGAACTGAATCTGTCAAGGGAATGACTTATCCTTTCTCACTGAGGTGGTCTTTCTTGGAAGGACCAGCTCAGTGTGTTACTAGTGAGAGAATACATCCAGGAATGGGACACCATGGACCTAGAAGTTCAAGTGGAGATTTCTAACAAAACTTCAAAACATTCTCTCAATCCAAGCCTCTTTCCAAAACATCTGATTAACACTTGGCGGAGTGACAAGCTAAAAAAGGGAAAAGAAGCTATCGGCCAGGCAAGTTCACTGATGTCAAGATCTCTCACTGCTGACATTTTCCAGTAAAGCTCTCTTTGGTACACGATTTCTAACCAGTTCCACACACTGCTTTCACAAGTTTCCCTTCTTACACGCTGGGATTGAATGGGTGGTGGGCAGGAGAGGTGAGTAGGGAGAAACATCTAGTCTCCCCCCATCTTTTCTCTTCCCACTCTACCAGCACCTTGCCCCTCAGCTCTGAGCCAGTAACAGGTTCTTGCAGCAATCCCAATAGTTTGAACTCTGAGGGAAAAAAACACCACTACTAGATAAACAAACAGGTCTTTTTTTCCTTCTAATGTCTATTGCTTTTTAGTATGCTCTATGGACACCACTGTTGCTGTTGCAATGCATTTTCTGTACTTAAAGGTGGAGGCTGACCTTTCAGGGTTGCTAATCTGGCACTCGTTTTGAACATTAAATTGACTTCATATACAACCAAAATGCTGATGACATCAGCAAAAAGAAACACATTCTTCATAAAGACTTCCAAGTGGCTGGCTGGATATCTTCAAGACAGGACTACACATTGTGACTTGCTGTAAAAGTTAAATACAAACAATGCTTCAGAGAACACAGCAAGGTCGGGGTCTGAGTCTGCTTACCCTCCTTCTAAAGACTTCCAAGTGGCTGGCTGGATATCTTCAAGACAGGACTACACATTGTGACTTGCTGTAAAAGTTAAATACAAACAATGCTTCAGAGAACACAGCAAGGTCGGGGTCTGAGTCTGCTTACCCTCCTTCTTGTAGTCCCTGGAAACCAAAAATCCTTCCTCCCAGAAGCAGAGCAATTTTAGTCTACTGCTTCACTGTATGATAAGTAGTTAGGAATCAAGGAAGACTTGGGAATACACAAGAAACTCCCAATCATTCTCCACAAGCATAAAGCTGCTAAAAATAATTTTTACTTTTCACTGCTGCATTTTGGAGTTAGCTTAGAGTAATTCCTTAGAAATGGATTCTGAAATAACCCAAGGCTCTGTACAACTCAAAAGGCATCTTTCTGCTAAATAAAGTGCCACTACATCAAGCACACATCAGTCTGAAATTTCAGTTGCTTCTGAAGAAATTAAATCCTCAAGGACTAATACGTTAATCTATATTTTTACCTAGTTTCTGAATGAGCTCTTTCCTCCTCCTTCCAGATTCTCTGCAACGCTCCAGTTACGTGAATGTCCTAAAACCCATTTTCACGCCAAATAATCTCGCCAATTATTTTGTCTTTAATTTTACACATGGATTCTTGATTCTTAAAACAATCTCATTTTAAGCTATAAAAACTGTAAAACACTCCCAACATTTCACATCACATTTTATGAAAATTTGCAGAGAGTTTTGGCTGACTGATTATACTTCTTGAAGTATGCTCCATAAGAGCTTTCTACCAAGTATGAAACTCCCCACAAGCACTACCTGCCACAATCAGCTCCTTCTGACATCAGTTATCTATACAGAGAGAAAAAGTAATATTCTTTTTTAATGTATTTTTACCCTTTCTGTACTCACTCTATTGCCAGTGCTGCTTCCCAGATACTAATATTATCAGTAGTGGGTTAACCCACACCATGTTTCATTTAAATGACTGTATCTAGTCACTCCGTGCTTTCATGGTACATGCAAGTCTGGGCCTCAGCACAACAAATACAATGGAAAATACATGCTAAATGCCAGACAGATTTCCTTTTTCATAGCCTGGCATTTTGGTTCCTCCATTCCTGAAGCCCCAGCAAAATATTCTGTGTGCTTAAACAGCCCCTGTCTGAGAAGCCATTTTAAATACGCAAGTACTAGTATGGAAGCAACTACCCTGAAATCTGCATTCAGTCTTGCCAGGTTACCACTTTTAAAGTCAGTTCCTCACTTGCTGTCTCTTTCAATTTTGTTTTCTACATGTCTGCCTCTCCCTCATTGCTGCTTCTTTCTGGACAGTGTCTGGTCTTTGTTCAGCTGGAGCAGGCAACAGCATGACTGAGAGCCCAGAACCCTAAACCTTGCCTCTTTTTTCAAGAAGCTAATTAGAATTACAGTCTTGAGGGGAAGAAAGGACGCATAGACTCACAGGTTCACTCAAACTCTTTTCAAAACAATGCTTTAACTCTGGTCATCATGGCTACTGTGAACTGAAACTATTAAGCTCCTGAACTGGACTGCCTTCATAGTAATTAATTTTTAAAATCCCAGTTAGCAGGTTTTTCTAACAGCAACATCAATTCATCACTTTTGAATATCACATTTGTCTCTTGGGTTTTGGTCACTTCTTCATGTAATGGTCTTCAAAGCATTTTCACAACTATAGATCTAATCAGTACTACCTCTGTGAGGTTAGTGCTCTCTGGTACACCGAAGACTGCCAGGGCTGCACAAAGAGAGAGTAAATAAAAACATGGAGCTTGTTTCTTTATTAGGTAATGCTGGTAGACACAAGGAGAAAGGGATCTATCCTACATATAAGAATACAGAAGGGAATTCTTGTAAATAAACAGTTAATTGTATTACTTCTCTCTGATCTCACCATTTCTTCCCCTTGATCCTCTCAGCCCCTCATAAACTAGGATTTTTTTTCCCTCTTCTTATCAACCTTGCTCCTTTCCAATGATCATAACTTAGCAATATTCAGACTGACACATTTCAAGTTTACCAGAAAATCTCAATCTTTCCCCAACACAGATCTAACAGTTTTGCAGCTGCCTTTCTTCAAAAGCTCCTTTGCTTATACATTTAGAGATCCAGCTCACTTCAGCGTCCTACTAAGATGAAAGCATGATGTGATGGGATGTGCCCAATTAGATGCCACCAATCTTCAGCAATTCAAGCATTAAACCTCTGTCTGATCCTGCCAAATCAGACTCGGCAAAACCTGCATTACCTTCACAACTGAGAGTCTCCAGAGCTTTCATTATGGTCTATGTTGAACTGACCAATTAACTAGCGAGAAGACTGTTGTTCTCACATTTAGACAGGAGACAAAAGCCATCAGAATGTATCAGGAAAGGGAGGTATATTTTTGTACATGTGAAGTACAAAGCCTACCTCTTTCTCCTGGTCTTCCTGGTTGACCAGGGCTTCCTGGAAACCCTTGCATGCCTGGTGATCCTTGCTCACCCTGTGGCCCTGGAGCCCCTGGTCGACCTGGCTCACCAGGAGGTCCTGCGATGGTTCGTGTTGAGACAGACTGACTTGGAATCTGGTTCAGAATTGAGTTATATCTTGCCATATGACCTGCCAGGAACAAAAAAAGTCATCATTTTCAAGTTGCAGTGGAGAATCTGGTTCAGCTGAGCTTGAACAGAGCACTAGCGGGTCCTCAAGGCTGTGGTCTGTCATGCTTTGATAATATGAATACGCACTTGTTGATGGAGGAATAGTGGTTTAGGGAGTACACAGATAACGGAAGAACTATTGTGTCGCATTTTATTTTCCTGCTTTGGTTATTATTTTTTTTTATTTTATATCTATAAAAATGTAAAATTCTTGCAGCAGAATCTTCTGTATATTACAATAGCTTGGAGACAATTCAGGATTTTTTTAGATGGCTGATGTTAATCAGCTCTAGTTGGACATAAATCCAGTTGAACATAAATCTAGCTGGAACATAAATCCTGACTGTCTAGCCTAAAACAAACAGATCCCCTTGGATGCTTTCAAAAGTATCATATTTTTAAGTAATTGTGGCAGGAAGAGATCTATTCTAGTGATAGGAGCATATGAACTATTGATGTACTTACCCTGGATGAGTTGTTCACACACTTGACGAGCAACAGCACGCACCATTGCTTGGGACTGGAGATCACCCTAGATAACAACAGCAGCAGTGTCATAACACAATTTTTTGCATCATTTCTGTCTTGAACATGCTTAGAGCAATGAAAGTCATTTATTATCCCTGAGACTTTACATCCTCAAAAATGAGAAAAAAATCCCAAAGAAGTTTTGGGATTTCCCTGGTTCCCATTACTCTGTTTTTAGCCAGCAAACAGAGGTCTGAGAAGATAACCCTAATGAGAGATCTGGGGACATGCTTAATGCCACGTATTTCTCACCTTCAAAACATTAATGTAACTATATATACGACAATGTCTGGAAAAGAAGGAAAGTTTGCTTGATTGCACAGAAAAAAAAACTATTGTGCCTGTAAACAGAGAGAAACACAAATTGTTGGATAAAGCTTTTTATGAGACCAAAGGCCAGACAGGAAAAAAAATGGTGGCTAATGTGAACATAGACTTACCCGCTCACCCCTTTCACCCTTTGCTCCAGGAGGACCCTATGAAAAGATTCAATACAAAATCAATTCCCATTTTGTTCTCGCTCAAATTTTTTAACACCTAAATATTGTCTCCCTTGCAGCATCACAGTAAAAGAAGAAAAAATAAACAAGGAACAAGGTTTCAGGCTATGTGACAATAACGAATATACTTTTTCCATTTCAGTACTCAACAAAATGTTCACCTTTGGCAGTTACATGGCAACAATGACTTTCTCAGGGGGTTGTTACTGAATTCTCTTGTTTAAAACGGCAGCAAGGGCAGGCCACCAGATGATGCATTTCACATGGCTGAAATGGGTCTAATTATCACTGAGAATAAGGAAGAGAAGGCTGGTTGGAGAGAAAATATCAGTCTGAAATTTGTAGCATTTGCTGTACTGAGGCTCTGCATCCACTATGAACAGAGTCAGCAGTGGGATTGAACTGCACAGAAAATTAAATACGACATTAAAGATAATGTAATACTGTAATGATGGTCAGGACCATTATAGATTGGAATAAGTTGTCCAGGGCAGTTACAACTTCACCAATGGAGGTTTTTGGCGTAGGCTAAACATCTCTCAGGAACTCCTGAAGCAAGAAAGGTTTGCATGAAGAAGTAAACAGCTGACTGATACATGGTTAAAGCAAAGCTTATTCTATCCTGGGAAAGAAGAAACTCCTACAAAGACTGCAAGACTATTTCTAGATCTCTTTTCTATTACTCTGCCTTTTGGAAAAGACAGTTATTGAAACTCAATAATTTTTCACCCACCTAGCTGTTTTTTTCAGAAGTACTAGAGTATAAACATTCACAGCAGAGGTCTTACGTGACTCACAGGAATATCTACACTCTAGGAAATTTTGTTCAATATCTGGAACATGTGTCTGGACAGGAACTGAATACTCAGCATGTTATACATTGATAGTAATAAGTTCCATAGCTCATCAAATCTCCTTAGCAGATTTCATGATTACATTTAGAAACTATGCAGAACTGGACATTAGGTTATTATCTTTGCTTATATATTATCAGTCATTTCATTTCCACTTAGCCAAATAAAAATGCTTGCATTGGACTAAATCTCCAAAGCAGACTGGATTTTGGAAAAAAAAATTTCAATTCTCCAAATCAAGTCAGAAATAGACACTGTCGCATTCTGATGTCTTTAAAAATTAAATAGAACATTCACTGTGATATATGGAAAAAAAATTGAGCAGGCTTTATAATTAACCAAGTGGCCAAATGTTAAAGTGTGAATACACAATATTATCTGAACTGTTACAGAGAAAACGAGGTCCAGTGTATATCTTCTCTTTTAAGTAATTTACACAGTCATTTTATAGTTGTATTCATTCCTTCTAGTTAAACTGGGTTTTTTTAGTAACACAGAAAATAATATCTGAAAGATAACCTAGTATTAGAGGTTCCTAATACTAATTTTAGATATAGAGGGTGTAATTTTCCACTCAATGAAACTGATGGTCAAATTTATAATAACATTCTAGAAAAAGCCCTGATCATTATTCAATTGTCCTGATGTAAACCCAGAGTAACCAAGAAAGCCAGTTTTTTATTCATGCAATATTTTCACAGTTTGAAAATCAGAATATTTTGGAAATATTCAGGTTAATAAATGGCATACTTTAATTTCCTGAGAGTTGCTTGAAGTGCAAAGGAAAAACTGAAGAAAACAATTACACATAGACTACAAATTCACATACTGTTATGTTTTTAACCTCTGTGTTTTAATCTTGTGTTTGGACTCTCTAATCCCTATATTCCAAACATTGTATGTAAGATCAACAAATAAATTTAATTATGAAGAATGAACAAAGAAAGACGAATATGATGTTTCACTTAGCCACTAACTGTAAACAGATAAGGTATAAATATTGAAGAGCTCTGTAAAACAGTGAAGCGAGGATCAGAAACCAACTAATGCACAAGAGTAAATATAGCAATATTAATTAATTTCACTCACAGGAGCTCCAACATCACCTTGTGGCCCCTGGCTTCCAGTCACACCTGGAACACCTGGTGCACCAGGTATGCCCTACATGGAAAAAAAGAAAGAAAACTGTGGTGATGACAATTAACATCCATGAATCCTGATGACAGAAATAACTGTGCAAAGGAGAAGTGCACAAAGCAGACAGTACACAGGCAGCTCTGCCAGTCAAAGACTGGAGATGCTGGGAGAGAGGACTGAGAAGTACATGTTGCAGGAAAAAGAGCACCAAAAGCACAACCCTGAGAAAAGCACTTGAGAAAAATGGACTTGTGTTGCTTGCTTTCTGGAACAGACAGAGATTGCTGAACCACTAGGCTAAATCCTGTGACATTACTACTGTGTTCAGGGGGGATGACACAGAACATTCTTTGTAAAAAGAACCGGATTGCTTGGAGAATACCAAATACAATCAGCAGTTTCACCTAACGCGTTAAATCTATCAAGGAGGCATTAACTTCGCCTAGTTGCCTTAGCCGAGAAGGACGAGACTGATTCTGGAGGAAATATACGTCTTCTTTTGAAGGTTGAATGTGGCCTCCACTGTCTTCCTTGATTACTCTATGAGAACATTTGAATACCTGCACTCACCTTCAGCTTCCAGACAAAGCAAAATTTGGCAGTTCACCAACAATCCTAATTGGAATTTCTTAGAAAAAGAAAGTCTTGTTTCAAATGTTAAGAGCACTAATTCCCTTTATATAGTGCAGTTACTTGACTGAGAAGCAGCTATCAATCTATTGATGGAACAACTGTCTCCCCTTCCCCTGGGACACATTTTTTCTTGAGCTAAGTAAGATTGGAAAGAAATGACACTGGACGTGCAGCTCTCTGCCAACCTTGTGCATCATTAGAATTTTAACTTCTAAGGAGAACCCTTGGCCTTGGTCTATCCACTGAAGCCTAGATAGCAGGCCTAGATAGATTCCTACAATCCCCCAAAATCCTGCTGACTTTTACAGTAATGAATTCCATGAGCAACACTCACCATTGGGCCAGGAGGTCCTTGTGGGCCTGTGGGTCCATCTTTGCCAGGAAGGCCCTATAAAAGAAAAATATATGCAATTTTATCAGCTTTTCATATGAATTTCATGAATCTGTTCCATTTCATCTGGAAGACTTCTTTCTTCTTTTTGTTCTTTGTTTTTTCTGAAATTAATAACTAGTGGTAGTGGTTTCTTAGAAGAAAATTCCCTTATTTGCGCTGGGGAAGGTTTTTTTCTGAAAAGGAGCTATAGTGTCACCGACACTTTAAAAAAAAAAGTCCAACTAGTCTCACAATACTTTTGAAGTAAGAAGCAGCAATGCAAAACCCTTTGTACTGGGAATTTTCACCTCTGAGTGAATTTCACTTGTAACGCTGCTATAGTGAGGTAAATGAGAGGGTTTGCTGTCAAACTTCTCTACCACAAGATGTGTCACACTTCTACATCTGTTCTCACTGGTTGCAACTATTCACAGTCCCACTGATTAAGTGCTGAAAGATGTCAATTGAGAGTCTATCTCTCTGCCCAGCAATACTGTACATATGTACTAGCTATCACCGAGGTCCTGGTTC
>NW_009594053.1:0-44147 GCF_000690535.1 Cariama cristata | reverse complement strand
GGAATGCTCATGTGCTTTACATTATGAACGTGCTTCAGAGCTTCCAGAAATGAGAGCCAAAAACTAAAGATAACTTGGAAACTGGAAAGCAAGCAAATCATAGAAAAAAAGACTGACCAGATGTAGATGAAAACACACTTTCATAAAGTATTCTTGCAAATTAACCAATATGCACATTTTGTATCCACAAACTATAAAGCATAGGTTTCTGACGGACCTGGTGGTAAGTCAATTCTTTAATTACCACACAGCCTAAAAAGGAGAAATGTGACCTTATCTCTGGCTCAAGACCAGAATATGGAGGTGAGAGTAGAAGGAAAAAGAGGGTTTGAATGTTTTTATGCTGACATACATAGTTAAAGAACATTCTAGGCCTCAGCATCTCATAGAGCTTCAGAAAAAAAAATTTACAACTTTTTTGGTTTGTACTTTTTTTCTGAAATTTTATTTCTGACATGGTTTTACCATGAACTACTAGTTTTATGCTTTACATAATTTGGAAACTACGATTCAAACCTGCTATCATATGGCATAAAAAAAACTGTCTGGGGAATATTGTCTGCCATGTACCTGGAAAGGATTTTTTAAAATTTCACCACAAGGGTGTTTCAATGATAAAATAAGCCACATAGTCAACTCATATTATGTCACCTATGCATCCTTAGACTTGATAAGGAAACACTTTTCTATTTCACAGTATAGCCACATGGTTCCTGAAGCTTCAAGGACCAAAGCAGCTCCCCTGTCACAGTAAGAACTACAGCAAATGTAACAGCTAAGTGTCATTGAAATAAAGATACTAGTAGTGTCTCTATCGCAGTAGTTTTAAGACATATACAGAGAAAAGATTGCAGGGCTAGCTCAATTAAATACATTTCCATTTTTTCAGTCTTCAAAATTGGTGTTTCTACAGGAAACAGAGAATGGTATAAGGAACTTTGAAATGCATTAAAAATTATAAAATAGGGTTTCTGATATTCTCTGAAAGAAGCATTTAGTTGTGAACAATATTTTGAAAGATTCAATGATAGCTATTCACAGTTTTATAACAACATGGAAGTCCCTAAAAGATAATGCAAACTGGACTTGGTTTTGTAACAGTAAAACCTTCAGGAAGACTGATACCTTCATATTTACAAGTATGTTTCACTTTTTAAAGCAAAGATTTACAATCTGCATTTATTTTTTATTAGTCCTAAAGCAGGATGAAAACTGGTTGGATCCTCTTAAGGGATTAATTTAACTAGGAGGAGTGAAATGCAGAGCTTTCCACTGTCTTCTAGGATCTAATGTGGATTCACACAAGCCTCTAATGAAAAAAAATGCTGTATGTCCCTTTCTTCTCCCATCCCAGTCAAAGAGTAGAACTAACATATGATCAGAATTACATTTTCTTGAATATATTTCACAATTTCTTTCTTCTGAGCAGTATTCTTACTCTTGGCTGCTCAAGAATAATCTCCTCTCTGTTCTCCTAGGATTAGTTTCTCTTGGCGCTGTGTCTGTATTGCTTGCCCACAAAAAATTGCCTCCTACTGTATTTGTTGCTATTCATAAATGAAGTCAAAGAGAGGTTTCGTTCAAGAAAGAGTATGGCAACACCTATTCTCTCATGCAGGTAAAAGACCAAAGATATTTATTTGTGCTGTCAACAGGGTTTGAAGATGATGTTACTCAGACCATCCAATGGCCTGAATGGATCTGATACTCATTCCAAGCTTGTGAATAGTGAGCAGAGAAGACTAGTAGGTACGAGGAAATTGGCAGGAAGACTGGGAATGTATTTCATCTGTCTCTCTCTCCCATAATTTTTGGTCTGTGTAATGCAGAAGAAAATAGAGCCCTGTGAGAATTCACAAAGTTGTATTCTGAGCACTGAAGCTTTAAAAATGTTATTTAATCTCCCATTTACAGAAGTCTCCTCTTTGCTTAAGCGTCTCCAGAATGGCTGTGTGAATTACATAGCACAATAACACTTCTCTCTGATGCGGTCACATCCAGGATAGGAATGACTCTGTACAGAGCCACTGAATCTCCTCCATGGAGCTGCATGTCCAAGAGCAAGACAGGACAGATTTTGATGTGTGACCTCACATGTAGGGCAGTTTAGAATCAAGATGTATATTATTTTGGAAGGTTAACTTAAATCAGGACACATTTTGCTAATGGCATGAAAAACTGTTATGCAGAAACAGTGTAGCTATGACAGATTTTTTTATAAGGCATTTTATTTGCCAGAATACAAATTTCATCACAGAATGTAGGCACCACCTAAATCCCTGTAAAATCTCAAGTCTGCTAAAGTCAGCACTGCTGCTGACCTCACTCTAAACTCTTTAGTGTTCAGTAGCCTAGAATTTGTTTGAGGTAATTGTGGAGAGGTGATTTTTCAAGTAGGACCAGATACTGGCAAAACCTTAACTGAAACTAGTGAGTCCAGGCTTGAAAGACTTTCATGTACAGCCTTTAAAAAAAAAACCAAAAAAACCAAAAAAACCACAAACAAACACTGCAGCCTGGGACGCCTGACTGCCATATCTTTTTTCTTTTTTTTTTTTTTTTTCTGAAGAATAATTAAAAAACAAATATTCTTCCTCTCAAGATAAACCACTGTGACCATCAGAGAAAGATTATTAAACACTATCTCAGTGTATTAATCTGAGGTGTAGCTTGCAAAAGATTTTACACCAACATAGAATCATAGAATCATAGAATGGTTTGGGTTGGAAGGGACCTTAAAGATGACCTAGTTTCAACCCGCTACCATGGGCAGGGACACCTTCCACTAGATCAGGTTGCTCAAAGCCCCATCCAACCTGGCCCTGAACACTTCCAGGGATGGGGCATCCACAGCTTCTCTGGGCAACCTGTTCCAGTGCCTCACCACCCTCACGGTGAAGAATTTCTTCCTTATATCTAATCTAAATCTACCCTAACATGAGTTATTTTAAATTAAAGCTAACTCAGGAAAAAACGCAGAAATGTGGGGGGTTTTTTGAAAGGTTGCTCAGAACACACAGCCTTTATATAATCAAAATAGCCTAGTTCTGATTTAACACACAATAATGCTGACTTTGCATTTCCTGTCTTCCTTGTGAAACTACCAGTGCTATCTACAAGCTGATAGTCTGAAATAATTTTACTATTGATTCTTCATAATTTCAAATATATATTTCTTGCATATATTCGTTAATCAGTCATATTTCTCCTCCAGTATCTGCAGTGTGCTATTAACATCTGAAAGATAATGCTCCTTTCCTTGTGTATCTGTGTCCCTTTGACTATGCCTTTGCTTGTAAATGAAACAAGTCCTTAGAGAACAAGATGTGACACAGCTCATATCAACATACATAACTGCATTTCTGTGGCTTTGTGGAGAAGAACCTGGGGGTCCTAGGGGACAACAGGTTGAACGTGAGTCATCAGCAGGCCCTTGCAGCAAAGGCAGCCAACCACATTCTGGCTGTGGGAGCACAGCCAGCAGGTTCAGCTGCAGGTTCAGGGAAGTGCTCCTTTCCCTCTATTGAGTGCTTTTAAGACTAACTCTGGAGTGCTGTGTCCAGTTTTGGTCTCTCCAGTACAAGACAGACTGACATACTGGAGCAGGTCCAATGGAGGGTAATGAAGATGTTCAGGGGCTGGAGCACAGGACATATGAAGAAAGCTTGAAAGAAGTGGGTTTGCTCCGCTTGGCAATCTTATTGCTGTCTAAACTACCTGACCAGAGGCAAAAGAGATGTAACCAGACTCTTCTCTGAAGCGCGCAGAGATAGGAGAAGAGGCAACAGACACAAGTGGGAGCAGAGGAAATTATGATTAGATGTTAGGAAAAAAAAAAATATCTTACAATGAAGTTGAATACTGTCATGGGTGGCCCAGAGAGGTTGTGGAATCTTCATACTTGGAGGTGTTCAAGACTTAATATGGACGAGAGCAACCTGATCTGATCAGACCTGTTTTGAGTAGACTGTTAGACTAGATGACCTCTGAAGGTCCCTTCCAACCTTAATTTTATGATCCTATAAATCCCACTAAAACAGTTTGCATCTAAACTCCCTGCTGGAAATGGCTTCTGCTCTATGCTATCCCCTGAACAATGTCCTCAAAGAGTTGTCCCAGTCCAACACTGCAAAGAGGAATGAGAAGCATGAGGCTGCATAGGTCACTAGCCATTGCTCAAAGTCATAGTCTGGCAATATCTAATTTACTAGTCTATAGACAAAGGTTTTGTGTCTCACAGTTGGTCTCCGCCCACCTGCTCTCAGAGTGAGCTGAACAGGAGCCATTAGGAGCTGAAGAAATGTTTAAGAGACTGAATCATCCTCTCTATCAATTAGAGGTATCTTAGTTCAGACCAGTGTCTTCAAGCAGGGTAAGGCAGCATTGGTCAATGCTTCCAGACCCCAAACCAGCTGCAGCAGCTCAGCAAGAGAAATCAGTCACTTGACAGTTTAACTCTGTGATCCCACCCCTAGCAGACATATAGGGAAACACATCCAACAGAGCTTCCTCCAGAATTTTTTAACCTGCTAAGGAAGAACCATGCCTCTTTGCCAAGGAGAAGCTTGGCCAGGAGAAGACATCCCTGAGGAAATCACCAGGTGACACCAAGCAGTAATGACATCACAGGCATAAGGGATACAAACTTGGGAGTCAGAACAATGGAGATCCTTCCCTACATTGCGTCATCAAGCAGAACATGCTTGCCACTCAGGATGATATATTAGGCTTCTCTTGTTGCAGCTGTGTAGATCTGTCCTCTGGTGGCCTGCACTTCGCCAGAAAGAACAGGGATTGCAATTGTGACCTGACCTTGGATAGTAGCCATGGAGATATGGGAAAGGGAAGACTTTTCCCCCCTCTACCTACACATCTCAACAAGGGTCAGTCTCAGTCTGCTTCCAAACGTTATACTCTTGGCTGAAAGAGATGAACCAAAAGCACAAGGGAGTCTAATTACCGTCTACATACTCATCAGAAGCATGATTTCGGTTTAGATTCTCTCACATGTGCAATTCAAGCTATATCTTTCAACATGATATGCTTGGGAGAGTTGGAGAAACACAATGTTCTCTTTACTAAAACCTCTCTATATTGCCAGCTACAAATATGGGACAGCAAGAAAGGACACCAAACAACCACAGTCCCAGCCATAAAATAAAAAAAATAGAAACCATTTTCTATTTTATAAAATCTTCTATGACACTCTTTTATAACTGGAAGCTCATGAGAGGGGACAGGACTGTTCCTTGTGTGGAGTCTGAGATGTAGATTTAAGCCAGTTACCAGACAGGTTTAAAATATTATCATGCATATTCAGGAAGTTTGCTTTATTACCAGAGAATCCATTTTTTACTCTGATTCAATTTTCACATGGTATTTTTATTACATCCCACTTTTTTTCATATGGAGGGTATTTCACTATGGAAATTATCTTTATATGAATTCACACAAGTGACAGGAGAGATGCTCTATTTCTTAATGAGGTACTAAAAAACAAGAAAAACAAATAAACCAGAGACTAAAAAGCAGAAGTTCAGAAACACAAAAAGAACTTTCATAGACTAATTATTGAATTAAAATATTAAGAGGAAAAAAAAGACCTTTTCTCAACTGATTTAAAAAATACAAACAGAAATTATGAACACTAGAAATCAAAACAAAAAGGAAGGAAAAAGAACTGTAAAAGTGATGTGATTCCAACTACCAGCAACTGGAAGGAAAAAAACCTCCATTCCAGAACTTCTTGAGCCTAATATCACATTATCCCTAGTTCAGCAAAGCTCTGGGAGATCGCCCAATAAATATCAGTCCTGTCCTTACTTCCCATTAAAATCAGTGTGATTTAGCCATCTGTTCATGTACTTTACAGCACTGGTACCACTATAATTAAAATATTTCAATAAACAATAAATACTAAAGAGGAAATTATAGATAAGCTAAGAATAACATAGAAAAATTCAGTTCTACTAGTATAATAGCTGCAAAACAGTTTGGCATCTTGGCTAACAGGAGGAAGCCCAACAAAGGGAATATAATACAAAAAGGCAATTTACTTCTCAGGAATATTCCAGTTCCTGTTTGCTGTAGCTGCAGTTAAGTCCTTTAGAATTATGGCTTTCTCAAGTGCTTGGCCTTCAAAGAGACTGCAGTGAAATCATTGGTTTGAATCTTCACCCATTAAAAGCAATTTTATGACAACACAGGAATCAAATGAGTTACAACACCATAAAATTAGTAGAACATAATTATTTGTTGCCATAGAAATAATTACTGCTGGACAATATTGCATAAGGGTCGCACAGAGACAATAACAGGCTAATAGACTTAATTTTATGAGGTCTAGGCTATTTATCCAGCTCCTTTGATTAACACCAAAAGAAAGTGAAGACACAAACAAAGCATTATTACCATATCTATAAAAACTGGCAATTTATGTAATTGCACTACCTTATTATAGACAACACTTCTACAGAATAAGCACTGCATGACCTTTCCAGGCTGTATCAAAAGCCTTTGCTGCACTAATCTTCCTGCCAGCTTGTCTCAGAAATACCATCTCTCTGCAACAACCTGCTGACTACCACATGTGGGAAAACTAGACCACTTCTGAACTGCTGGCTGACATCAAGATGTGGCTGAAGGCCTCCACTGTTAAATATAAAATTAGCTACAGAATAAAATAAAAACACAGAGTTCTGTTCTCCTTGAATTGCAGAATGCTCAGTGTCCCTCATGATCAGGAATGAAGAAAGAGGAGGCACATACCACTCACTTGTACAGTGTCCAGCACCAGGTTACCTCAACCTGGCTATGACCAAAATTAGACAGCATAGTGGCAAAAATCCAAATGTCCATCAGGCTCTAAGTCTTTATTAACCTGGAGATGAACAGGTGACACCAAGCTTGGGGAATTTAGGGGGAAAAATTCCAATACAGTCAAAAAGAAGACATTAAAAACATAAAAAAATGAGCTTCCATACAGTATTATAAAGTAGGAAAAGGAATATATTTACCTTCATATTTCACCACAACTCAACTGAAAATTAGAAAGTTATTCATCTGATGATAATGTTGTGGAAATATCTTGATAAAATTACTTTCTTTTCTTGATTTTAGAGAAAAAACATCTATGCATTGCCCAAATTCTACAGTAATTTCAGTGGAATTACTTCTATACATAAAGATATGCCAAGGCTTAAACTCATAATAGTGAGCTCAAATACACATTTCACTATAGGGATGACTTTTATAACAAGGTCTTAGGTTAATGCCAGAAATCCAAAGAAGGTCCAGATTTCTCTGAAGTTCAAGTTAATATTAATATATTGAAAAACAGATCATGAATATGTAAATCTTGTTCAAATGAAACTAAAAAGTCATATTTAATAATGAACTTCTGCTGTAGACAGTAATTTAGTATTATGATAACAATAACGTTCCAGCGCCTGACTAATAATGAAACAAAAGTCTCCCCAAGGAGACAGGGAGGAGGACGTATAGGTTTAACTGCAAACATGAATATGACTTTTTTTTGCTTATTCCTAGACAGACTGTAAGTACCTTCATTTGTTCTACCAGAAGCAGAATACGGTTCACTAAATTTTGATATTATTCTTCACCTTTTCCTTATGTCACCAGTTTCTACACGTATTGTTCTACATTCAATATTAAATTCCCTTGGAGTTGTCTCTGTTATTTATTAATTAGCTAGAAAGCAAATTTAGATCATTGCATTGGATTGCATGGTAATTATGTACAATTTAACCACCATCTAATTTTAAACATATAAGCAAATAGACTAATTGGCAGTGCTGGACACAAGTGCCATCTACCACTATCAAATGCATTAAACACAAACATAGTGCATGGCTCCCCATTACTTGTCTAGTATTTCTCAGTCCTGATCTAGCAGATGGAAGGATACTCCACCCTATCTCTGACTTCTCTGCTGATTGGCACAGAGATATGAGTCTCCAGAAATTATAGAACACAAGTAACATAAACTGTAATAAGTCAACCACGCTGGGAAACATACTCACTACAGAATGGAAACTCTTAAAACAAATGCAAAACATGTTCATTTTACCTTACCCTTTGACCTTGAGTTCCATCTCTTCCAGGTGAACCTGATGCTCCTGGGACACCCTAAGCATTATAAAGGGAGGGCAAATGATGAGATCAAGTTAACAGAACCCAACTAAATCACTTAATCACTTTCCAGTGAAAATGTATGACATGCTTTTGGATAAAAGTTTTGGATAAATTGAATTAGGGAGTTTAATCATGCGTGGGGCCACAGAAGAGATTCAGTAAAGAAGGCATTTCTGTGAAATAAGAGATGGTTAAAACACACACTGTTAAAATGCGCAGGCTTCATAACCCCCTCACTACAATCCTCTGTTAAGAACACCGACAATTTTGTCAAATCAGGCTTCCTGTGCCACTAAGCTGAAAAGAGCTAGATTTTCTACATTATTCCAGTGTTGTGTCAGTGTAACTCCACTGCACAACATCATTACTTTAACCTAAAAACACAACTGCTATTTCTCTCTCATTGCTAAAATGGAGTCTGTTACCATATTGCTTGACGTCAGTGCAGCAATATCAAGGGGAAATACCTGCCTGAGCAGGACTACAAGTTATATCCAGCAGTTCCCTGCTTTTCAGATGAAATGCCACTCTCTGGCTCATGAAGGCTGCAGAGCAGCAGTCTGGGACCATTACTGCAGTGGTATTGCAGAAGGCTAACAAAACTGATTTATGAGGAAAGGCTGTATGACTTTACTATCCCTAGCACATATGAAGAGGGGGGAACCTGGTAACAGCCAACAAATACTGAAGGGATATAATCAACACAAGAGGAGCATCTAAACAGGGAAGAGCAAATGATCCTGAAAAGCAGCAATAAATTGCAATGCAATCTCCAGACTAAATACCAGACACCAAACTGAGCAAGACTCACTGACTCACTGAATACTACAGCTTTTTAAGACGCTGATCTTGTGAAAGATGGTATCAAAAAGATTAAGTGTCCGATCTGTCCTCCTAGATAATTTCAGGAGAAATTTAATGGGTTTAAAGAGAAAACAAGCAGATGCTAATTATTCACTGTGCAAGCAGTAACCTAAGAGTGGATAGTTTTTTAGTCTATAGAGACCCAATTTCAGTGTTAAACAAGATCAAGAAAGTAACCAGTTCTTCAGGCCTCAAATGATTTGGTCACTGCATACCAGCATACCCTAGATTCCTCCTGGTTCTAAACTTCCATTCAAATTGACCCCAACAACATGTTTCTCAGCAGTTTTGAGTATGTGCCCTAAATTCTCAATGATGTTAATTCAACATTCAAACTTAGTAAGTGACAGATTAAACAATAACTTAGGGAATACCTGCAGGCCAGGAAAACCAAGATCTCCCTTCTCTCCCTTTTCACCTGGTGGCCCCTGCAAATTAAGAATCATACATAGTAAACCAAATATATGGTTACTTTCCTATTTTTAATAGTTCCTTTCAGCTTCTTTAGGAAAAAAACAAACACAAAACAACCAATAAGAAAACAGACTATTTTTCCTGCTCAAAGCAAAACTACAGACTCTATTTTCAAAACTGTAAAGGAAGTATTCACAAATATAGAAAATAAAACTCGTTTTAAAAGACTTCAGAATTAACCTGACAAAACTTAGCCATTATTTTACAAAAAAGGTAGTTATTTTATTTTCTCCTCAAAGGATTCTGTTTCTCTTCATCCCTCGGAAGTATTTCCTATAATGATGAAATTAATGGATTTCTACAGAAACTAGACATGCTTCTACAGTACATATGCCTGACAAAGATATACTATTCTAGATAATAAACTAATTTTAATTAAATTTTATGCAGAAACACAGTTTCTCTATGAAATAACTATTCTTACAGTTAATGTATTCTGTATTATTCTCTGATGACAGCATCAT
Source organism: Cariama cristata (assembly GCF_000690535.1). Lineage (NCBI taxonomy): Eukaryota > Metazoa > Chordata > Aves > Cariamiformes > Cariamidae > Cariama > Cariama cristata. The sequence goes on along the minus strand of NW_009594053.1, from coordinate 34,191 downwards.
CAAGAATATACAGTTTTGGTAAATCACTTCATTATATTGTACAACAGTATCATACAGACTGGGTAAAAAGAAGAAAGTGTATTATAATGTAGTAAATTGTGAAGAAAAGTCTAGCAGAAAAAGATATGTATCTACTACCTTTCAAGGTTTGTGTGTACCAATCTACCAGAGATGTATATGAAACAAGACTAGTGCTGCTGGCTCATTATTCTACCAATGTATCTTTATAAGGAAATTTTGAGACTTATTTCACAACAGCATTGCAAACTCCAGGCCTAATCACCTCCTTTGATGATAGATTCTGTAAGGTAGGGAATACTATTGCTTAATTTTGGCAGCGAGTATGGTGTTCTTCCTTGGGTATACCTTTCAAGTCAGAACTGATCTGCGATGAGCAATACCATAACCAGAAAAAGATAAAATATTAACATTTTTGTTTGGTGCCATGTCACAACCCCACTGCCATTTTTTTCACTTGTCTCCAGGCTTGGATGCTACTGCCTGAGTCATATTCAACCTGTGATCAAATTCCTTCATCTAACTAAAAGTTCAGATCCAAATGAAAACAGAAATGTTGGCATTGAACCGATGTCAACTATAAGTTAAACCCAGATCTGTGATTTCATGTCAAATATTGAAATTCAGACTCTGATCAGGACACCAAAAGATATTTCTGTCTAGACTAAGATATGTGCTTTTCAAAACATCACAGGAAAGAACCCTATTGATTTTATAAGTCTCACTGGAAGCCCTTGAATAGAAAGTCCACTGGGTCCTTGTGGTCCTGGAGGTCCTTGCGGTCCAGGAACACCAATTTCACCTCGAGGTCCATCTGGTCCCTAAAGCAGCACAGGACATAAGTTAAGCTCTTATCATATGGACAAAGGCAGTTTCTGTTTGAAGAATTACATACCAATAGACTCAAAAACATCTGAAATATGAGTTAACATTTGATTGAGCAGTTAGAGTTCAATTTAAAACTGCCTTGTTCCTTTATAAATACAAAAAAAAAAAAAAAGATCTATGCTGTAAAAGCAGCATTCTGATTTTTATATCTTTTATCAAGGAACAAACAGGACAAGCAATTGTTATGAAAAGAGACAAACTAAACGCCAATGGCATTTCACTACGCTTTTTTCTCAGCGACATCAGAGACAATCTGGAATTCATTTCAAAGTTTACATGCAGCAGAGATAAGCCAAGAACCTGTGCATCTGTCAACTGTAAAGCGCTGTACAAAGTACCTTTGGACCTGGATCGCCACGATGACCTTTGGCACCTCTGACACCTGGACCACCCTGTGAAGAAAAAGTACAGGACTTGCTGAAAACCAGAACTCTCAAATAAACAAAAACAAAATCAAGAGAAGCCCAAACAGTTTTTTATGGTTCTGAATCAGCATTCAGGAATCAGTGAATATCCTGTTGATATTCTTCCACTGGAGTAATTAATCTGAGAATACTTAAGTGTGGCCATACACACGAACAGATTTAAACACAGATGTGACTACTTTCTAGAGCCAAGAATGCACATAACATAAGCATCAAAATAACACTGAAGGCTACAACAGCGATGGAAATGTATACATGTGGCCATGGGTTCCCTTCGAGTTGCTGAAACCTCCTGCACATCTGTCTGTTCTCACCAAAATCACCACATTGTTAAAGGTTGAGTTTCCAAGAAGGCCAACACCTTTCCTGGCTTGTATCAGGAACAGTGTGGCCAGCCAGGACTAGGAAAGTGATCTTCTCCCTGTAATCATCACTGGTGAGGCTGCACCTCAAATCCTGTGTTCAGTTTTAGGCCCCTCACTACAAGAAAGCCCTTGAGGTGCTGGAGCGTGTCCAGAGAAGGGCAACGAAGCTGGTGAAGGGTCTGGAGCACAAGTGTGATGGGGAGCAGCTGAGGGAGCTGGGGATGTTCGGCCTGGAGAAGAGGAGGCTGAGGGGAGACCTGACCGCTCTCTACAACTACCTGAAAGGAAGGTGTAGCGAGGAGGGAGTCGGTCTTTTCTCCCAAGGGATAGGACAAGAGGAAACAGCCTCAAGCTGTGCCAGGGGACGTTTAGATTGGATGTTAGGAAAAATTTCTTCAGCGAAAGGGTTGTCAAGCACTGGAAGAGACTGCCGAGGGAAGTGGTGGAGTCACCATCCCTGGAAGTATTTGAAAAGCTTGTAGATGTGGTGCTTAGGGACATGGTTTAGTGGTGGACTTGGCTGTGCTAGGATAGTGGTTGGACTTGATGATCTTAAAAGGTCTTTTCCAACCTCAACAACTCTATGATTCTAATGACTCAGGAATATTTTTCAGCAAGGACAACTCCAGTATCTACTAGACTTACCATGGTTTAATTTAGAGCTACTCTTAGATAAAATACTCTTTTGCCCATTTTTCTTTTTGCTTTCTTCAGTGGTGCCTACATCTGTTAATCATTTATTAATCAATTGCTGCCTCTTTTATTGGTATCGTCTGGGACACTGGAGTTGCATATATCTATAGATGGCCACCATGAACATGTTTTGGATACACATGCTGCATGTGCTTTGTCCTGCAGGACAGCATAAAGATATTTTTTTTCCACTTTTTTCAGATCAATTTCCCTCTTTCCCCCATTTGAGTATATTGCTTAATCTCTTGGGATACGAGCTTTACAGGGATTCTGCCCTCCTTTGTACTCAAAAAGGACCTTGCACAGCTAGGTACCATAACTGAATAGCGTTCTTTAGAGGGTACAGTAAGTACTTATAAAAATAACAGTAGTTACATAAAAGGCATAAAAATAGAAAATATGCTTATCAGATTAAGTGCATATGTAGTGTCTATGAGACTTTAAATAGAAATGCCAGTAACAGAAACATTTGGAAGTACCAGAATACTCTTGCTGTTCAATGATACCATGATACAGTATTCATATGTGTTGTAACAGACCAGTTTTCTGCTGCTTGTCCCAGCTCCTTCAGTTTTCTGACCACCATCTCACAGCTCTATGGCCATGACCCATTCCATCACAGTCAGCTCTGACCCTAAAATCTCATCCCATGCTCTCAACAGAACCATGTTCCAGTTGCCAGTTCCCAAATTCCAGGTCCTCACATTTCTGCATTCCAGCCCAGTAGCTCCCTCTGCCCTTTCTGCTGCCTCTGCCTTTCTCCTACCTCCCTCTCAGATTAAAAATTCCTATGTAAATACTCAGCAAAATAACCGCAACTTTTTAACAAACAAAATCACAGAGTTTTCTCACATTTTGTTCTCAGAAACAGATTACATTTTTACTGAGTAAGAATATATACTTTAAAATAGCCTGATGCTGAGCCATTAAATCATATACTTCAAGATTCACATTAAATTTGGTACACTTACCCATGTTTTGAACCCAGTAACCTTTCCTTGGTAAAAGCACAAGGTCCAGAAAAGCATTGATTTAAGACGAAAACATAACAAGAGCCTCCCTCATTTTTCTCATAAACTTGTTTTGGTGGTTATTCCCCAGCACCACTAAGCTTGTGTGACTAATTTCAAACTTTTCATTTCTTTGTCTTCCAGCCAAGAATTCCTGTTCTGCCTTTTTCTCTTATTTTAAATAACTTCTTAATAGCCAGTGCTTTCCCCCAGAAACAGTTCTTAATCAGCTGTTATCAAGTCACCTCCTTATTTCTTTTTAATAGTTAAAACCCATGAATCACTGAAAGTTTTTCTTTGCAATTAAACTTCTCCAGTACTCCAACATTTTTTGTTTCCTTCCTCATCTTCTCCAGTTCTGCAGAACTCCTTTCAAATGCAGGCATCAGGTTTGTGTGATATCTTAATTTTACTTTGTGTGGGGAACTTCAGACAGCATGATCAAATTCTGGCAAAGATGAAGCCATAAAAACAGTATCCCATAATGAAAACTGCCAGAGAACCTCAACTCTAAATGACACTTTGTCTTACCCAAAATGACCCACTTCCTAAAAGAGCTTAAAAAATATTTCCAGAGTTATTATCCCAAACAAATGGAAGCCTTTCATTTGGAGTCTTTTTAGTCTAATGTCTAAAACTGGCTACATGGTAGAATCCTGATCTCTTAAGCAGAAAAATCCTTGGCTTAGAGAAAAGTCACATGGCATGTTAACGACTTGGAGCAGTATTGACCAGACATAGCACGTGTGACTTTCTGACTTTTGGTTGGCGCAGAGTTGAACGCTGACTTTATTCTTTTTCTCTGCTTTTTCCTAGGCCTCTTACTTTTTTGCCAGACAGTTAGATGGCATAGCTTTGGGAAAAAGTATCACTTGTAAGAAGCTGAGTTCCAGAATCACACATTCGCCTGCCCAGGCAGTGATTTTTCTGCTTGATTTTAAGCCTCCTCTTGCATTGCACTATACTACTCAAAACACTGTTAATCCTAAATAAATCCATTATTTTACAGCTGAGTTAAGCTTTAGCAATTCCGGATCTGTATATTTCTTGAACTATAGTAGCACACATCCTTCCAGTCAAATAATTTTTAAACATTTTCCATTTTACTGTAAAATGTGTTCAAACTACTCAATTTCAGTTTCATCTTTGTGTGAATTATCCCACTGTCTTTTTCACAGAACACAAATTGGACACCGATATAGAGAAATTAAAACCTTAATCCATACTTGTTTTATAACCTACATTCAAATAAGAGAATAGAATAATTTTTCCTTGTTCAAGATACACCTCTTCACTGAATTTTCTCCTGAGCTCCTTTTCAAGTTTTCTTAGCAGAGTTTGATAGAACAGTTCTTGCAGAAAGACTAACCTCTGAGTTGGTAGTAGGATAAGTGTCCGCTAAGATCTACTATGTGAATGTCTTTGTGTGCAAGTTAATTTTGTTGTTGAACATGTATATCATGTAATTTGCATACTTTAACCTTTTCAAAAACTTATGTTCCTTTGCATTCTTCACTGGCTCTTTCTCTTCGAAACATGTTCTTGGAGCATCCAGGACACAGCATAAGCAGAGAAACACACAGTTCAAACTTGTTCACAAGAGGGACTCATCTCAAGCTAACTCAGCAAGTAGCCCTAAGATGCCAATCAGAGTTACCAATCTAGTTGTAAAAGAAAAAACACATGACCGTTCTACAAACATCCCAGTTCTGATTCTTATTAAACTAAACCAATAATGTACCATTGCAAACAGACCCTACAGCTTTTCTAAACTGCTAAAAATCATTCTTGGGATGCAAGATTGAGTTATCTAACTTTAGTGACCTGTAGCTCCGTTGTCTGGTCTGATCCATTGTGTGAGTTCTTCCACAAGCCAGTAAACAGAAAGGAGATTTATTTCATCTTTCTAAAATAATATGCTGAGATGGAAGGAAAGTTATTGTCTTCTAGAAGAGACTATCTAGTTCCACTGATTATTCAAGGAACTCAGATATACACTTAACATTTACACAGTAAATACTTAGATGAGTGCTATCAAAGTAACACCACAAATTATAGGTAAAAGTTGTGACAGTGTATTTCATCTTTCACTGGCAAGCTAGAAAAAGTTTCAATTCAGCTTTCACCAAAGCCAGTTTACTTCATCCTCTCTTCCCTTCAGCACTTTTGGGTACCTCTCTGCCTCTAGGACCTCTCAGAAGAAGCAGCACTTTCAGTTGTGCTTTCCAATATATATTGTACTTAGGTAGGGCTTTTAAGACAGAAAAGTCTTCTTTCATCATTTATCACACAAGTGGCATTGTCATACCCCATATCTTTAATTCATAAGAGTCCTGTAAACTAAGCATTTCAGAAAGTTAAACACCAAGCTACATTTAATATGCATGTGCTAGAGTAGACAGATAGCAGGTGATTAAAAATTTGAAAATAAATGGCACTAACTATGACATATCTACTAATGCTACAGACAGGTAACAGCGTTCAAGGTCTAAAGATTACCCTAACTGCTTCAGGTCTTGATTAAGCCATTAAAAATTTGACTGACTTATAGGGTGAGAAGTTTATTTACAACATATTACTTGGTATCTTTGCTATAAATTGAATGTAATTTTATTTCTTTGCCAACGCTTAAACCCCTAATTTAACCTTATTAGTTATACAATGGCAGTATATTCACATGTCTTGGAATAAAGGTGGCCAGTGGACTATTTGGTACATTTGACTACAAACCTGAATAAAACCTTACCGGTGGTCCAGGAGGTCCAAGGGGACCCTTATTAGCTTCTGAACAGGAACAAGCATGAGGAAGGGCAGGGCAATTTTCCTCATCTCTCTAAGGAAAGATCAAGATAGGAAGAGAATGATGTCCAAAACTTCTATTCAGAAGTTAAGAATTTTATTAATCTAAGACATAGTATTGTGTGGATGCTTCAAAAGCACCTAATTGATTTAGAAACATGTATCTCATTGACTTTCAATAGGACAAGTAATCCAAGTAGACTTGGACTTTTTTGAAAACTCTTAACCATTCATTTCCATTAAAACATTTGTCTCAATAAAGGGGAAAGTAAAAGGTAAATTCTACCGTTATTGAAAGAGGTTTCTTACCAAGCCAGGAAGCTCACAGCATTTGTCTCGATTGGCCCATGACGTAGCACAAACAATGTCAAACATCTGTAACTGCAACTGTTTCAAAACAAGAGTGATGTTCAAAATGACTGTTAGTTGTAAGATGAGTGCAAAATAGAGCCATCAGCAAGAAAAGCTACCTTAACTCATGCACTCAGATTAGACAGAGGAAAGCCTATCGACTTTGAGGAGCTAGCCACAAATATACTAACCTAAATGGTAAAAGGCTTGTGTTCTAACCAACTTGTCCAAACTATCAGACATTGTGTGGATTGAGCAAGCTGTGCAATGTTAAATGCTGCAGGCATTTGTTGGATTATCCCCACCTCCTTGATTAAATTCCTGATTTTGCCCAATGGTGCCTCACAATACTTTTTTCTAGCAAAGGAGGCATCAAGAGTCAGGGGAAAGAGAACTCGGCTTCTCAAAACTGAGTAATTCCTCTTAACCCACTGGTCTGGTGCTCAGATTTTATCTGGCACAAGGTCTCCTGTAGCCTATTACTTACACTGGAGCTGAGCCACAAATAATATTTATCATCTTCTCCAGCTTTATTTTGCTTTAGAATATGCCCTCTCTTATCCGTATTATCCCCAGGCAACGATAGTTTAAGGATGGTGAAAAGCTTGCTCAATACATGCCAACATTGGGCAGAAAAGAAAATTCCCATCACAGGTCTGGGAATATGGTTTGGACAAGAATTTAATCTACAAGAATACACACATTTGGTAAAAATAATGGCTGCTAGGTACTCAGAAACAATATACTAAATAGGACTCAATGGTAAAACCAATTGTCTCCTTTACAGCCTTGAACTGAACAAAGGGATCTAGAGAGATGAAATTTTCTTATGTTACTATTTCTATTCTTTTTCCATGCCTCATTTATGTGCGTACTGAATAGAGAGGGGAATGGAACAGAACATCCCATTAAATTAACCCCACATGTGAGGAACTGCTAGAGATAGAACTCTCTCTGGTTTTGCTCTCATTATTATTTTCAGTGGCACTATTTTTACACTAGAACGGAGGACTGAATTTAAAGATTTTCTTAAAACTGCACTGTTTCTAAAGTCGTTAAAATGAACTACATATGTGCACCTTTGGTTTTGACTCATTTTTTTTTCTAAGTAAAATATTATATTTTAAACAAAGGAATACTTTCATATACATAGAAATTCTTCTTACCTGCCAGTAAATTAGCTGGTTTGTAGATATGCTGTACTACAGATGCAGACACACATGAGCTGGCTCCATGCTAAACACCTTAGATGGCTGAAGTACAGCATGAAGGCAGCTTTTGGACCCCTGGTTTGGCTCCACAAAGGTCTATCCTGAGTCCAGCAAGTCTGTGTCCCTGGCTATGTGAAATGCAAGCTGGCTCCATGTGGAGCCACTTAGGTGACTCTTTGCTACACAGCCCAAAGCTACTAATTCCAGGAGGACTCATTAACTTGGGCACAGTAGCAAATGAACATGCATGAACATATTGCTCTGGGACTCAGAATGACCCCGAGTATTTGCATGATACTACACTTAAGCAATAAGATGTCCCAGAAAAGGAGTGCAGTAACACCTAAGCTGGTTGTGCAGAAAGCAGTTTAGGTTCAGAAGTAAGTCGTATTACCATTTTTTCCATAACTCAGTCCATCCCAACCTATTCTGTTATCCTGAACAACGGAAGGTTGACAGTATTGGCTAAATTTATGCAGTCTCACATAGGCCTCTATGTGCATTCATTTTCTCTGGATTAGACAATCTAGAGATCCATAGTGATAAAGCATGTTGGTGCAGAATAAAGAGCAAATAGACACTCTGAATTGCTGTATTCACCATCCAAATGCTGAATGACTCAGTATTCTTATTTTAAAATATTATGTGGGTTGTTCTGACTGAAGCTAAAGAACTAAACAAAGCTTTCTTTGCTACTGTTAAACATTTATTCATAATTCTCTGTATTCACAGTGATTTTGCTTTCTAAATATCCAGCTCTGCAAGCAGAATCAGTAAGATGGAAACGTCTGCTCATCCGCATCTGATCAGGCTACAGTCCTGCAAAGATTTCTCAAGAGCAGACCTCATCACACATTACTTTTTTAACAGTACATATACATAGAGGGAAACAAGTTTAAAAGAAAAGGAATCATCAATAAAGAGAAGGTTTGTGAACTGTAAATAAGCAATGTTTTAAAGCTGGACTTTTCATTAAATCCCACTGAAGAAATAAAGAACATTACTTACTGCATGTCACAGTCAGGTTTCATTGCTCTAGCTGGCTGGAGTGTCTAACCCAGAGACGCCTCACTATTAAGAGATGTTAAAAGGGCTAGGTACCTTTAGCCTAATCCCCTTTTTGTTCTGTCTTTCTCTTTTTCTGCCTGTTCATTGAACTGTTGCACCCCATATGCTTCAATGGGAGAAAAAAAAAAACTCTGATACAATTATATTCCCTCAAAATTTAAATGTTTTGTAAAATTCAGGTGATTGCACTGGATTTACTGATTAAAAAAAAAAACTTGAAAACATTCTGACAATGTTAAACTGTTCCATGTGAATACAGTCAGAACAAAACATCCACAATTTTTTTCCAAAGTAACTGCCTGTCTGTTTTTATTTTATGTAATAAGCATCTCTAAAACTAAGATTAAAGCATTTTATGAAAATAAAGCTGATGAAAAAAGAACTTTTCAGAACTATCAACAAACCTCAATTTTCATATCAATTCAAAACAATTTTGAAAATGTTTTACAAAAACGAATTTTTGTTGTATGCATGCCTTCAAAAGCCTCTTAAAACTGTGAAGATACTGGAATGGACTAAATCCCAGAATTCTGTTTCCAATGGTGGCACAAGTGATATCTAATGAAGCACAATAGTGTAAGTCATAGTTCTACTTTACAGTCTACTAGCTTCTAATGACTTTCAGATCAGGGATTTCCTGCCCCAGATTTGTTAACAACCAGTATTTCCCTTTCATTCATTTGTCAAGGCTTTCCCACCATCTATATAAATATTTCATACCCACAAAATTCTACACCAAGTAGCTGCACTGATCTACTTACCTGTTATGAGAAGAACATCTATCCTGCCTTCTACTAGCTTCCTTTTATGTCCTCTAATTCTTGTAGTAGAGGAAACCAACTCATTCCTGCCTTAAATGTGACTATTCACACAAGTTCTACTCAATATGAATAAAATGTGCAGAATGGAGACTTTAAAGAATGGGATTTGGGTGCTTTCTTGATCTGCTTGTAATTTGGTATATATGGTAATACTCGAAGGCAGCTAAACAGTACTGTGAAGTAAAGAATTTTCATCTTCAGCTACACATTTGTAGTCTTACGTCAGTTTTACAGTTCATTTGAACAAAACCAAATTTTTCAGTGAGTGGGCAGTCTAACTTATCTGTTATAGATTCCTGAGTTCTAACAAAACCCACCATTTCTTTCCACTTCTTTACAAAGCCTTCTCTAATTCCAAGATTTCCTAAGTCCGCCTTTTTCTGTTTCTATTGGAATGTGATTACAAAGATTTCTCTGTGTAATTGTCTTTACAGGCTTCATATAATTACTATCCATAAGTTTGAGGCCTAAAGGCTCTTTTTTGTACACGGAGATATATTCTGAGGGCTTATTTTTTACCAAACAAGAGTGTTTCCACATAGTAGCAAGTAAATACATTTTTGAAACCTCATTCCTATTCAAATCAAGCCTTGAGTTCAAGGTTCACATTCTCTGCTAACCCCATTCTAGGGTCAAGAAAGTTCAAAGAAAATTAGCACACAGTACTGCATGGCAGAGAACCCTTCCTAAGATCATCGCCAGACTGTCAACTTTTCTTCAACAATTAAATCTACCTGAAAAACCCAAACAAACCTTCTTAGTGACATCTGAAGCAACATGGAAAGAATCCCATAAGTTGCCATGCAAACAGAATGATCAATTACTACTTCAAGGAGAATAATTTTGGAAGCATGAAAGAGTACTTAATCTTGGGGAGGATCTTATAAAACAGAATATTTTAAATATGGAAAACAACTACATATAATAAGACAGGGGTTTGGGGGGGCTGTGTCAAACCAGTTCAATTATTTAATGAATAGAGAGTGAGGTAGAGGGCAAGCAAAGTTTAAGAGGGAATAAGAGACATGGGGAATAATTATCATTCAAAACACTTTTTAAATGATTCCAGGCAAAGGAGTTATGCATTGTATTACTCTATGACATGAAGTTTGGAACACAAGTCACATCTGAGTGTATTGACTGTTCACATATGTGTTTCAGAATAATATTTGAACAATGATGATCTAGTGATTTCATTTACTGAAATAATCAAAAATAGATTTTGACCAAGTTGAGAACTACTGCAGGCTTTTGCAAAATTTCTGAAGTGCTTGAACTTCACTGTTTCAAATACAAGTTAACTCTGCTTTTACTTAAAACTAAGTGCAAAGATCCCAAACATTTCGTTTTAGGACATTTTAAATGTTATAATGAATTGTTCTTGTTCTACTCACTGGTGCAGAGTTGTCTCTTGGTCCTCTGGATCTGACCATTCTCCCCAGCACTTCTATGCCATCAGAACTAATATTCCCTGCTGCATTAATGGTCTTCTCGCTCACTTGCTTGCAGTCAATAATTATTTTGGCTGTAGTCTTGCTGATAACAACATGCAACTAAGCAAAAGAAGAGATGCTTTAACATACAAAGTAGCACATAGGATACATTCATTTCCTGGGAAAATGGGGACATTTTTCAAAATGAGCTCCTAACTCCATGTTTGCTAACAAAACTCGGAGAATAATCCATAGCAAATAATCTAGATAACCTCTAGAGGTCCTTTGCAACCTGAATTATTCTAGGATTCTAATCTGTTTAATTAATTTACCTTATTTTTCTGCTGATGGAATATCTACATACAAATTGGCACCTTGTGATTTATTCACTGAGAAAATAATTTATCCCTGACAAAAGATCTACACAGTGTTCATATACCACCCAGATCCCAAAGACCCCTTGATTTATGTAGTCAGTAATAATGCCTGGGCCTTGTATGATCCTGCTATGTAGCACTGGATTTCACCAACACATCCTTTACAGACATTTGCAAAAGTCAAAACTAAGCAGTAAAATTTAGTCTGAAAATTATACACTAACCACACAGCAAAACCTTTCATAGTGACATTTTTACACTGAAAAAAATCAAATCACGTCAAGCGCAGTACAGAAAAGCAGAACATGGCAACAAAGTTACTTCCTTCTGCCTTGACTCACTCTGTTGTCCATCGCTGATGCAGCACAGACATTCCCAGCAGAGAGGACAATCCTAGCCACAATTGTCCTGTCATGGGCAAAGTCTCAGTTAAGCAAAGGAAAGAACAATTTTGGCGGGGGAAGACCAGGTGAAGAGCTGGTAGAAATGCAGTATCTTCTCTATACCATTACGCTAAGTGGAGATTGGAGCCCAAGGTGAGAGAATGCCAGGAAGAAGTCGTGTAGCTGCTTTGTTCTGGGCTCAGCCGGAACCAAACGACTGAAAAGCTGCTATGAATTTGGTCTGCTGCGGCTTTCAAACACTTATATAGCAAGGATCATCATTCAAAATGCAGAAAAATGCTTAAAAGGAGAATTTGCTAAACTCCCATATATTCCTCCAAAGCACAACTTAAGAGGCAGAATTAGACCCCAGCTCTGACCTACCTTCCCTTTCTTGCTCCATTGATTAAAAAGGAATTAGAGAAAAGTTAAGCTCTGTAAATACTATCTCTCAATCCACAGACTCCATTTTTGTTTAGGAAAGATACAAATATCAGGAATAAAAGTGAACAACAAAAGCACCTTCCAAAACAAATACGTGCTACAAGCCCAGCACTACTTCATCTGCTTTCAGAAAGAATGTTACAAGTTCTCTAACAGCCAAGAAAAGTTCAACATGGCATAGCCCTTAAAATACGTTTTAAAATAACAACTCCAGTCAAAAAAGGATAATTTTTTTTTGCTGGACATTTTCTTTTAATTTTGACTGAGATATCCAATCCAAATCTTAAAAGGAAAAGCCAATTTACTTCTAAATTACTTTTCAAGGCAAGTATTTTTAACCAGCTCTAAAATACAAGCACAAAGCATGACATGAAAAACTATTATTTGTTTAATGTTAATTCAATATTGCAAAGAGACTTTAGACAGTTTGGTAGATGGTTTTGCATATGCAAAATATATTTCTTCTGACAGTGTTGACCACATGAAGGAAGATTTCAAAATATGAAAAACTCCCAAACCTTTATTCAGAGTGCTCTTTTTTCCTATTACCATTACTAACCTTATGAAAACTCCCATAAAATATCTTCCTTATTTCAGGACCTTCAAAAGTCACAGTTTGAAAATCTCCTTTGTAGTCGTAGTTAAAGAAAGTCAGAGTTTTACCACCATCTGTGTGAGAATAAAAATAAGGGTTCTGTGTTAAAGGAAGAAAAGGCCTGATACATTATTTGAAAAAGTCAATTTTATGTTTAACAAAGACCAAAGATGTCATATCCAATGCTAGTAAAACACATTAACCCATGTCTACCTGACCCTACTCTCCCACTAGTTCTCTGTGGGACTTGGACAAGAAAAGCCGGCACGGATCCTCAAGCTAGCTAAATGCCTAATTCAAAGCATTCAATTAACCTATTTCAAGGTGACATATCTAAAAAATTCTAGGAAAGACAGAAAGATAAGTACTAATATATGTCTTTTAAAATTGGCGGCTATGAAGAACAGCTATCATAGTATCTACATCTTTTCAACAGTAAATATGGAAACCTTCTAAATTATAATCCCTGTTTTACAGTTGAGGAAGTCAAATCAAGTAGAAATGAAGAGAGTCATCAAGAATTCATGTCTCTAGCTCTAAGTCTGCTATCCACCAGACTGCATTGCCCCTACGTATATCTGTCAGTACCATTGGCATGTATCAAGATTTATAGCAGTGGAAATTTTAAAAGCAAATGAGTACCTCCTTTACAAAGAGTACAAGCTCTTTGGATTTCAGTATCACTCCTCCCAGTTTAGAGCAGTGTACTCAAAATTTGACTCTAACTCCAAATTAAACTCAGTTAAATTAAATCTAAAAAACATCCATTAGAGACTATCACCTTCCAGATTCAGGGAGTTGTTCTGGCAGCAGATTAAAACATTGGTAAGAATAAATCTAGACACAGAATGAATCATTCATAGAGTTAAAGAAAAAGGCACTGATAAAACACAAAATACATACTATCTAAAATAACTCCAACCAGTGGTTCATATCCTTCATTTAAAATCTCCCAAAGAGCAAATGGCTCCTCAGGTGTGTCAGGGAGTATACGAAAGAGAAATGTAATGGTGTAATCAGAGGGGAGACCTTCAGGATGCAAATACCTGTAAGAGAAATATTGTCTTTTAAACTAAAACAAACATTAAATCTGGTGATTTATTCACCAGATGTTCACTTAACATACTTTATTTTACTCTGTATATTTCTTTGGAAATCAAGACTGAGAAGCAATACAAATAAGTGTTTGCAAAATCTACTCAATTTGATAATTACCAAAAGAATACTTATGAAGAAAGGAAAAGTTATCTTTCCCTTGAAATTTACAAAATTGCCCTTAATTATTAATTTTTTTTTAATCTGAAGATCAAACAGGAGGTCAGTTTGAAGTAAAGCTGAAATTAATTATATTAAAAGCTTTTAAAAAAACAGTAGCCACTCACAAGACCTTTACTATTGGTTGGTTTAACAGACAATGAAAATAGAAGTTGCTTGGAAGACAAATCTCAATAGACATGTCCTTTGTCATTAAACCATTACTAATGGATTAGAATTAGGAGTGACAGAGACTGTCACAGGAAGCTTTATAAATTGTAGGGAATGTAGTTTATACATTTCAAAGCCAATATATAAGAAAGTGAAGTCAAAACAGATCACACATACAGAAATACAATCTGTACTCCTAGAATTTTTGCAGAAGGGAGAGGAAGTTTATAATATAAAAAAGTATGTTATTTTATGCCATTTCCTAAAATTATTTAGAACTTCCAATTTAATTTAACCTTTCATTGCCAAATCCCAAAGTGGGACATTTGGACAAGTGTCTGAAACGACTGACTGTATTTTGAAATGTTAATTAGCCTGATTCCTTAAAATCACAGTAAAGGGATCTGAAAGAAGCCTGAAGATGTTATTTAATCAGTTTCTTTTCCCCAAATATGATCCATTCCTTCTAAAGAGTTTCTGGTATATAGAAGATGTATAGATATGAATCATGCTGGAAAAGGAGTTACATGTGATATATAATCAATATATTCTGCATAGTGCCTGTAGATGATCAAATGTGATGCTACACTACACATTTTCCGTAGAGAAAAGAGAGAGGGAACTCAACAGGTGTAAGAAAAAAGCCTTACAGTATGTCCATTGTACAAAAAATGAAAGAAAATCCAATAAGCAGGGGGGCATAAACACAAGGTTTGGGGATAAACTCAAAAAGGAGAATAACATTAATGGCATTCAGTGCACAGATGAGACGGCAAAAACAAGTGGTATTATTCAGACGTACCTGTAGATCATCAAGAGAAAGATATTCTCTGAACCATGAGAGGGAGTGAAAGCCTAATGAAGCAGTAAGATTGGACTGGGGTGGCAGCTAGAGAAGAGCATGTAGATGCAGCAGATCCAATTAGAAAGAAGCAGAAAGGGAAAAAGAAATGAGAAATGCTTATCCCTGGAAATTTCAGTCCATCTAGACCCAGGAGGAAACTAACACTGAGAATGTGAAACAGCTCCAAGAATTATAGCTCCAACTGGGACACAACAGGATAATAACACAAAAAGACTAAGATGACATCTAACATAAACCTTAAAAGTAATTTTTTACTGTTTTTCTTTCTTATTTGTCTTGGCTAAAGAACACTTTTTGTTACATCTTCCATGTTTAATCCAGCAGGGCCACTGCTTTTCTCTGGTGCCACTTAATATGAAGTAGGGGACTGGACTGAGATGAACCAAACACAACATACACACTGTTCGTAGAAGAAATTGAGAGTTTCCATCACTTTCTCTCTTAGGGATGACTGTAAAAGTTTGATGGGATGTTTCTTCATTGTCTCCTCCATATCTCCCCCAGGACACAGTCCTTGTGACTGAACTATGTCCGTCTCCCAGGAAGGTACTAGATGGTGTTCACATAGACTCATTTCAGCATAAGGAGATAATCTTCCTTTATAATCAACAAATGGACATAAACTGAAGTAAAAGTGACTGAGGACAGCTAAAGCAGGTTCTTATTCTGACCCCTGTTTCAAAGACATTCTGCACTCTATGAGACTTCAACCTGCATTCCAGAGGCACCTTTCACAAAGTACTATATATTGGAATCTGCCGAGACATAGGTCTGCATGAAACTGGTAGGTGCTAAAACAGCACAAGCCTGAAATTGGCTCATTTGGGAAACCCAAAATGGTCAGTGGCTTACCTACTTTGACCTACAACTGCTATTTTTGAATAAAACCGATGGAGGACTCAGGACATCAAACACACTTCCTATTCATTAGTATAATGTAGATATACACGAGTATCTCTGCTCTTCTGGTGTGAAAATACAGGTCCCTGAAATGAATAATTGCCTGCATTGGGTAATTATCTTCACGTGTTTCATGAATATTTATATGTTAATACATACTTGGTAGGCTGAGATACCAGGGCATCCTTGTGCAGCCTGTAACATGGGTAAACATTAAATGTACCGGGTTCCATTGAAACACCTTCCAGAGCTGAAAACTCCTTTTCAACCAAACCAAACATTTCCATCATTTTAAATCCTGGAAGGTATCAAAATATACATTCTATTAATTTAAATTAATACCGCATTGCAGGAAACAAAAAAAGGACAAAGCCACTTGCATCAAAGTTTCATCCACCATCTGTTTATCAGCTGTTAGCATAAACGGAAATTCATTGCCTAATATTGTGAAAATCAGGTAATCAAAATGATTTCATAAATCAGGAACAAAAATGGACACAAAAATACTGTACCTGCAAAATTGTTGCCATCCTTAACTACCAATGGGCAGGCTGGAAAAGAAGGAAAGACATATTTAAGGATACAAGAGATGTCCCACTGGGTCAGAACAATGATCCACTCAGCCCAGTACTCTACCCCCAACAGCAGCAAAAGAAGACGCTATTTAGGAAGGGCATGCAAACCTGGCCACTTTCTACTCCACTCAGTTGATGCTCCTCAGCATCCACAAGGGTTGCAGCAAAGATGTTAAAGGGTACATCCCTGTGTGTTCCATATAATACCCTTTTATGGATCTGCTGTCCATGAGTTTGTCTAATCCTCCTATGAACCTGCCTTCACAAGCTCTTGTGGCAACAAATTCAGTGCCTGCTGCATAAAAAAAGTATGTCTTATACTGGGTTTTAACCAAGCACTCTCCAGTTCTCTATTTGTGAGCATCTCCAGTCTAACTCCATCTCATGCTCAATTACTTTAGCTGGCATTCTCTGTACCTTTTCAAACTCCAGAATAGATTTCATGAGCAACAGAGACCAGAATTGCACCGTTCTTAAGATGTGTGCACACATTTTACATAGCTGTAAATCTGGTTTATATTTTCCTTCTGGCAGGGAAGAAAACACACTAATCTTTTCCAGAAAAGGTGCTCTGGGAAATCAATAAGCCTAGAGGCAGGGTGTCAAATATGGCACCCCAGGATACTCATACTCGGAGATCAGTTTTGGAATACAAGCACAAGTGACCAATAAATGCTACTGTTGAGTATTCTCAATGTTCAACATTCTCTCTACCATTGAAAGTAGAGTTTATGTTCAAAACCAAAGAATTGATGGGACACAAGCAATATATTTGTATTCACCAGCTCTGATAACTCATAGTCCCATGCACAATGACTCCTTACAATTACAAATGACTCACATCAGCTATACACTGCCTATTTCCTCACTTATATATAAGTGAACATATTGAGGGCACACGCCTAAAAACATGTGAATTATTGACCTCTAACTAGTAGGGGTTGTTCCAGAATGTCTTTCCCTTTAATTTCATAAAGAGTCTGAAGTGTGGCATTTTTACAGATTTCAAAGAGTCTGGGCATGTTTTACGCTTTTCCTTAGGCTACAACTCTTCTACTTTCTCTGATAATACAAACATTAATGATTAGCTCTCCATTAATAAATTAACCATGTAATTTCAGTAATAATGAAGGTAGCTAACTGTACTCTTACAGATGGTTAAAGTAGCCTAGAAAATAAAATATAATTAATTTCTTATGACTAAATTCTGAACCATTAACAATGTTTCACATCTGAAATAAGTTTTTGACAACCAGTGGCTATATTGTGGATTTACAGCAAACAACCGTTAATTATTTCAAAGTCACACTACCTTCATTTCCTTAATCTTTTATGGAAATAATATTAGAGTTATAGTATCTGCAGTAAAATACAATAAAAAGATCAAGCTCTCAATAGAAAATTAATAGTTACAAAATCCCCAGTATTTAGCACTTATTTTAGAAGCAAGTATAAGTCAAAATGGCTAACTTGCTGATGCAGTTTCACAAACAAAAGTGATCAGCTCATCTTCAATCTTTGTAAAGGCATCAAAGTCATCCACAAAGAAGACATGTCTTTCACTGGGCTTGCTGCCAATATTAACTAACTCTGAGTAGTCAGCATCAGCTACTCCAATAGCAAAAAAGCTGAAACCTGTAAAACAAAAAAGAGCACTCTTGTGAGTCATTCATTTAGAGTGGAAATACAATATGAACACAACTGTATTTGCACTGGCTCCTTTCCTGACTAAATACAAAGGGGGAAATTTTACTATTATCCTATAACACAAGAAAATTCATGCATGTAAACTAAAATAAAGGTAATACATTCTCTGTGAGATATTTCTTGTGGTTATTTATGCTTAATCAGTTAACTAAAGTTAAAGATTAAATGCTTTCTTGAAGATATATAAGACTACTCAGTAGTTTAAAGTTCTAGCATATGTTTGAACGCTTTTCTAATTTAATGCTATACTGTATTACACACAAAAATATCCATGTATCAAGTTTATCATAAATACAAAGCACAGAAATTAATTTCCTGTGGGTCTTTTAGAGATTTTGTTCTGTGCCATATATTAGTCAGAGCTTTCAAGCCACTGCTGCCTCATGACTGAACATTGAAATAAATACATTCTCATCTCATCAGCAACTTAACTACACTGGTCGAATCCATTCTATATATTCTGCATTAATATATTTTGTAATTTGAGCCTGACTTCAAAGATTTAAATGGAATGGAAATTGTACGCTATATGTTTGAGGAGCAGTAAACTAGCGAAAAGTTTTTCAACATTTTCCTTTCCATAAAAGATAAAGAAAAAACCTGACTACATCAGGCTGAATATTGTTAATGGACACATATGCGTCAGTCCCAAATTAACTCCAGTCAAGCAATATTTTCTTTAAGTTTGAAGGAGGCCCAGGGGCATTCATCTTCTGCAGAGCTTTTAGTATAAGAAAACTTTGACTTAATATAACAACACCTTCAAGTCTCACTCAAGATCAGCACCTCTCCATGCCAGCCTCTATCGTAGATGCAAGTCAGTACCTGCTCCAATCTATCTGCAGCCTAAACATATAGTACACACAAATGGAAATGGGAGAGAGGACGTCATTTGTCCAGGGTGACACATCCCAGTCAGCAACTGAAACCACACCATATGCTGACTCCTCTCAAGGTTGCTGCCAGTTGAATAGTTAATAGAGCAACTGGAAGACTTACCTGACAGTTCAACATTTTGTTCAGCTTAGACATAGACTCCAATTTCTTCACAAATATGGGGTTTTCTTGTTTGCTACTTAAAATGAGTTACGCAAGCTCTACTATTTTGTGATATGATTTTGTTTATGAAGGCACTGCACTCAGCATCTAGCAAGAATACGAGCAGGCAGCCAAGCTCAACTATTGCATTGGGTTTCAGGAATCAGTAATGTACACTGGTAACTTCATAGCTGCCAAAGTCTAAAGGCAAATAAAAAAGCACAAATGTAATTTCTTCTTAGATCTCCTCACATTAAAAGGATGATAGCCTTTTGTTTCCATCCTTTAGTTTTGTTCCACATGGCACACTGTGCCCTTTGGGTTTTGATACAAACCTCAGTATCAGACATTTCTACAACTAACCCAGTTCTTAGTTTAGACTCACAACACTGTGTGGCTGCTTACAGCTCTAAAATTGGTGCTTTAAAAAAACATTTCTGAAGGTAATAAGCGTAACATGAGAGCAGATCAGAACCAGTAAAATAACATATGAAAGAATTTTCAAAGGACCTCTTGTACAGGTAACAAAATAATTCATTTTGCTGATATCCAGAAGACAATACTTCATAGATGATAGTCCAGATCTCAGGACCATGTCCTCTAAATTCTTCATCATAGGAGAAGTTCCATTGACTACTACATGATTTTATCACTGTCACCAAAATGAAAAATAATAGCATTAATCACCAAAAACATCCAGCATCTAACCATATCCTAGTGATATTCTGAGTTTCTCAGCAACTGCTATCTGTTTTCTTTAAACTTGGAAATCTTCCCGAAGCAAAAGTTACCCTTATCTGATGCTCACACTTACGTAGTTACAATTAATGAGAAAAAGGAAAATGTGAATAGCTCTTAAAACTATTTTACCATCTAGTTGCATTTCTTTGGAGACTTTGTTCACATCATCCTGTGATCGCCCATCAGTAATGACAACCAAAACCTTTGGAATGCCCCTTCTCATGCCTGCCTCTCCAGTAAACAAGACTTCTCTTGCATGTTTAATGGCTTTGCCTGAAACAGAAAAAATTGACAACATAGTTCCACTGTGACATAAATTCAATTTCTATTGACTTCTCATATCATATGTTAGACATCGACAAAAAAAGAAATCTCTTGGGTCCTGAGCAGTCTTTAAATTAGCGCATTCTGTAGTTATTAAAATAAAGATTTAGAAAAGCTTAATTTTGACCCTAACCTTTGAAAATTTGATGGCTTCAGCCATCTGTTTTTCAATCCAGAAGGTGAAGATCAAGAACATGACATGTGTGGAAAAGGGTATTCTGTGCAGGTTAGAGATAACAAAATCTTCCGTTACTGGACTGTAGGGCACAGTCCAGGTAACAACTGAAAGTACCATTGTAGCATTTTCTTGAGTAAATGGAAAATGTGTTATTTTGATACTGCTGAGACTGGATGCAAAGCAACAGCTGCAAGAAATTTCTGTGCAGTCTGAGAATAATAAAACAGATCGTTTCCAGCAAAACCAGATTTTAACCCTTTCAGCATTCATCTTTAATTTCTTCACATTAGAGAGCTATTTTAAGGGATTAACTAAAATGTAACTACATTCAGTTAATAGACATCTTCCCCCAGACCAGTCTTAAACATACCACTGAGGCTTGACTGTCCTGGCTTATAACCAAACAGACCCTCCACTCTGTCCACTGTTTTCTATATGCTCTGCAAGCTCTCTCCCATCTCCTCTCCCCTTCCGCTTTTCCACTTGCCAAGCTGATTTCATATTACTGCCCATTCCATCTTCCACAGTCCCCAAATTCATTCACGTCTGCCTAGCTTACTCTCTCCTCCCTGATCCTTGGCTTCATTGTTGGTCAGAGGGGTGAATACCCAGCAGCAGGGAGTGAAGGGTGTAAACTGCAGATTATGAAGACTTTCTAACTTCAAAGCCCAACCTCTCACCTGCAGTGTGGAGATACATTGTTCTCACTGATTTTGCACTGATATATTAAACTACTTAGTAAATGGGAAAGAAATACTGCACAGAGACTAGCAGGGAGAAAATCTGCATCATAATCATGACCTTTCTCACCTGTTTTTGTATTTCCTCCTTTGTAGGCTATTTGCTGAATAGCTTCAAGAAGAGTCTCCTTTGTTTTGTATGCATTCAATTTAAATTCTGTCCTGGGATCATCACTGAATTGAATTATTGCCACCTGTGCACATAGAAGATGTGTTCATTACTAAAGCACCACCCAGTGTATAAGCAAAAAGTAAGTGAATCAGCACATTTAAACAAGGATTTGTCTTGTAACTTTGCTTCATCCTTAAATTGAAGCCAGATTCTTTTTTCTCTTTAGAAGCTTTCACTAAATAAAGTTTAATTTTACTCTCTGCAGCCTTGGAACCATCTAACACTTTATGGTTTCATTTTGCAGCAAACAGGATGAGAAAATTAATACCCACTTTGGCAAAAGCACTCTCAACTGAGCCCAAAACCAAAATTCCAGTTACAGCTGCTCACACGTGTACAGTTACTCATACACAGAACTGCAAGGACTTTATTCAGTCTCCACGAATTAATAGCTGCACATAAGTAACGTAAGTTGGGAGCAATACTGAAGTAAGTAATAGAAAGATGCAACAATATATTCTGAAATATTGCCTCACCCAAATATGATGCTACATGAGTCCAGACCCTGTATTTCAATGCTATGCACTAAACCCGTACAACTCACAAAACATATATTCAACTTCATATTCTGTAAGTGGTGTGCCTGATTTAAAAGGAGCTATTCACATGCTTAAGCTTAAGCTTGTGCATAAGTTTCCAAAGCACCATGGACTGTATTCTGGGAAAATAGCTATATAGCAAGAAATAGTAAAAACTGAGCATTCTTCAGAGTTTGGACAAGGTAAAAATAATTTTCAATACTAACCCAAACTGCATATTATACAGGTAACACTTAAAACAGTAATACATTTTCCAATAATCTTTTCTAGAGTAGACTCAAGTATCTCTCTAAACAAATACATAAATAGAACAATCATTGTAAATACTATATTTCATTTCAAGCACTGTAGATTCTGTAGTGCATATGATTTTAAATAGACGAATCTTTATTTTTCCCTATCAATGCCATTTTTAGCTTATTTAGAAATAAACACCACAGTGAGTACCAATAGCAAAACCATTAAAACAACTTAAAATTCATTAGAATTATTTAGGAGATTGAAATTATACGTAGCCATCATGCTAGCAAAATTCATATCATTAATTTCATGATACGGTCTATATAAAAGAAGATATTGGGAAAAAAAAAGCTGTCCTAGAGCAGTATATATTTAAAAAAAAACCCTGTGAAATGATGTACTTTTTTACTTTTACTTATTACTTGTACTTTACTCATTTCACTTCTGGTGCTAGTCTAAAACACTCTGTCAAGCCCATGTGCCCTCCTTCTCTCTACATGTCAATTACCTGTGTTCCATCAGGACCAATCTTATCCAAAGCTCCAACAGTGCTATAGAGAAAGCTAATTATTTTATTGAAATTGTCATCTCCAATACTCCATGACCCATCCACCAGGAATGCTAAGTCAGCTTTGGCTGCTTTGCACACTGAGAAAGAAAAGCAAGTATTCTGGAATTAGAGCAATGCCTTGACACCTCATGAAATCTCATGAATCACTTAAGAAAATGTGACTGTCATGAAAAGCCCTTGTTTAATGTTAGTTAACAATGCTTTAACAAACACACTTTCTGGCATTGACTTCAATGCAGGTGTAGAACCAGCTGAGCTCTGCAAGGGGTGAATGGTCTGCATCGACAGATCCTATCACAGAATACACTCCGAGGCCATAACAGTTCTTTAAAATCTGGCTAACAATTTTTATTTTTATTTAGGTTGCTAAGCAAAGTCACACATAAACTTACTCAATCCCAGATTCCTAGCATGACACAGTAAGCAAGATGAGAGAATCTCGACTGTGGAAGTTAACAGTGTGAAACAAGTCCATTCAAAAAGTTACCCTAAGCTCTGTAGTGCCTAATGCTCGCCCATTTAACTGCAATATTTAGAAGCAACGCAGGTTTCCCCCATCTCATCTTACTCCAGCATGTTCTTATGCAAAATGGCCTGCAGAGCTGTACACCTGCTCACATAAATTACTCACTCTTTCATGGGTACTGGGAACCTTCAATGTCTACAGAATCAAAGTCTATTGCTTGGGGTCAGAAACAAACAGCCTCAAAGCAAAGCTATGTTTTTCAACATATTTCAACTTGAAGAAAAATGTTTATCTAAATCCAGAGAATGGGTCAGGAAGATACATACCTGTATTTCTCATTTTCTGTTGATTACTCCTTGGATTAAAAAAAAACCCCACAGTTGCTGCTATGCAGTTCTAAAATATACACACAAGGTCTTTTTTTTCTGTACTTATGAGTTAAATTCTCAGTTACTATATGTCAGTTTGGTCCATCGACTTCAAGCTGACGGATTTGACTCTCAGTCTCCAACAATAACGCTCCCCTCACAGAAATATTTATGACACTCCATACAAAACACTACGTGTTCAAATAATAAATAGAAGGAAGCCTACATATAAAGAGGGAAGAGACTGAACACAGCCAACACTTTTCTCATTACCTAAAGTAGACATATTATTAAAAATCATGCTGTTTAATAAGCTTAATTACCCTGTCTGCTTCAGTTGCAAAATATGTATGATTTAGGAATTCTGGAAAAAGAAAACCTCACACATATTAATGTTCCTTTCTGCAAACTTGAACAGTACAGTAATGATGTCAGATTTTTGGATCATTAAATTTAAGCCAGCTGCCTTAACAGTGTCGCTGTAGCAAATGCATTTTGAAATCTGATCCCCATAGGTCTAAAGGAGTGTCAGAAGCAGAAAAACATTGCATCAACACCTTAAAATTACTATAAACCCACATATGCAGCACTTACCCTCTTTCGCAGGAGGGATTGTAGGTGGTGGAGGTGGTGTTGAAGGTGTTGTTGGCGGTTGAGTTGGAAATGGTACTGGAGAATACAAGGAAGGAATCTTTAAAAATGCTTAAAAGCCCAATATATTTTATCTGTATTAAACACAGCACTTTCTACTCACATCCACATTTAAAATTCATTATCTCTAATCAACTAGTTACGCAACTGAAGAGAAATGTGGGTGAGCATGTGCATGTAATGGTCTCCTTTACTGACCACCTGAAAAAGGATAGTACTGTCACAAAGCAATTAATGGCTGCATTTCAGTGTGAATGATACAATGATTCAACTGAACTACTACTGCAACTGCCACCTTTTTGGGTTTCCCCAGTGTAGTAGACCATGTGACAGCCCTACTCTTGACCTAGTATCCATAATTCATTTTGTAAAATGTCAGCATCCTTTTCCTTTCTGACCACAACCAGTCCTTAGTCACAGAAAGCAGGTCTCTACTCACCCTGGAAGGAAGAAAATATTAGTCCTGCAATTCAAAATACAAAGAGACAGCTGAAAAGCAAGCTAGTGCCTGCACTCAGAGCAGATCACAACCTGCCCTGATGAAGATGTTCCTGAATTAGGTGGAAGACCTTGTTATGTTTTCAGCTAGAAATGCAGTTCTGACCACAGCTCCACAGGACTGTGGCTTTGTTGCCTGCAGCAACTTCTACTAAGGTTACTATATAGAGTTTCTGAAAACTGTCTCATCCTTCTCCTGAAAACAAGCATTGGAATGACAACCTTGCAGAAACCTGGCTGAATACATGATCACTGATTGACAGCTTTGCTGAACGCAAGAGCTCTATTTACTGCCTTTCAACACAGTCCTTTTCTCAGAGACAAGATGCACATGTATTGACTTCCACAACTGCATCTGAGAAAAAGGTTCCACTTTCATTCAAGGGTATTTTTTACAATTTTTTTCATTGCAATAGTCTTACTTGAAGGAATGATGTTCTGTCACCTGTGGCTTCTTATGCTAATTGCATTGAAAATTGTTATTTGCTATAATATGTAAGGTATATTTATAGACAATGGATAGAGTTAGATACGACAACTTCAGAAAAGGCACCTATTTTTGGGAAAGATTAGTGCAAACAGGATTCATTACAAACCTCATGTCCACATCCAAGCTGACTCCCACTGCAACCGATGAGGGTTTTCCCATTGGCTTCAACAAGAGAAAGGGGCAAGACTCTCAAACACCTACAAGAAACTAATGCCCAGGATTTCCATGGCCACAGACAGACCAGGACCAGACCCATTTAGAAAGGGTCATAACTCCAGTAAGGTGACTTGAAAGGCTGCTCTAAGAACCAGAGAGGTACTGGTCACTCTGAAGAGTGTTTTCTTCTGAGGTGATACAATAATTTGTCTGCATCACAATCCATCATTCTCAAATGGACATGTAGGCCAAGGTGTATTCTTCCTTCTGTCTCCTAACTCCCTGAACTGCACAGCACACAAAATGCATTTCTCCAAAAAGCAGGAAAAGCTTGGCTTGTTCCTCACTGCTCTGGGAACACTGGACAACTGAGATGTGGAGTCATGCACCCATGCAAGTTTTTCCTATGTGAAACCATAAGTGTGGGAGGCTTCACTTGAAGAGAAAAATTATAAACATTATCTCCTCTAAGAGAAGAGTAAAAGCATTGTAGTTTATATTAATATAGTATGAGAAGAAGAATATCACTGAGATTGAAAACGGTCTCAGAGAAAGAAAGATAATGTTAAATATTCACTCTGTTCTTCCTGTATTTTGTTTTGCAGTATTTTGACCTCATGACAGCAGAATCTTGTCTTCATTAACAGCTGTGAGGGGTTTTTTTGCCTGTCTTGTGTTATTGAGAATAATAATAAAAAGATTGGTTTGTTTCTTTTAAAATACATGAACAGATTGGATATCAAGGTCCCATTTAACTGTAAATTACTGAGACACTGGTGAAATTTTACTAAATAGCAAGAACTGCAGGATACAAAACTTTCTCTGTTTCTCTGCTTCATTTTTCTGGATTCTCCCCCCCAAAGTCATCGATTCTCAGAGTATACCCTAGTGGGACTTTTTATGAAGAAAACTAAACCAACCTCTCTGTTTCATTCTCATTAAGAAGTCCAATATAGTTGGTGAACGTAACTTAACAAGATATACACAGCAGTAGTGTAAGAATCCTGCACCTCTGTGGAGGACTCACAATGTAGTTGAAAAATTAAAAACTCAGCTAAAGGAAACTGTGTAGGAATAGCACATCTGTGGGCAAAGGGCAAAACACAAGAAGTAATCCAACTTTATTGCTGCTGGCTGAAGATCTATGTTACTCACATGTTGTCTCTATGATGCTTACAGCAGGGCCCTCTATCTCCTGAAGCTGTGTATGAACACTGATTTTATATTCAGTTCCAGGCATCAGCTCAAAGAAACAATGTCTAGGCATGCCTCCACCAAGATTTACTTCTCGCTTTTTCCCATCTGGAATTATAAAAGAAACCATTAAAATATTACTTTACTGTTTTATTGAATAATGGAGTTTAAGTCTGAAATCAGAAGGGGACATGACAGCGGATGAACAGCAAATGGTTGACATAAATTAATAAACTACATGCTGCCTTATTTCTGGAAATTCACCTCTGTGCAGAGGTCTCTGTAACATTTCATCCTTCATATTAAGTAGGAGCTGAGGAATGTGTCAGACATCTGCAGGAAAAAAGACGTATTTCACCCCATTCACTGAAGTTAATAAAAATCACCAACACCGTCATCAATGGGCTTTGGATCTGGTCCTAAATTATGAGAGTCTAATGAGGAATTGTTGCATTATGTAATTCTACAGCATCCTTTGTCTATGCCTCTGGTTCTCAGAGTCTGTAATGTGCTTAGTAATTGCAATAAAGATCGAACTAGATACTGTATTCCAGCTTCTACTAGTAACCACGTAACAAGTTTGTTAAGGATTAGTATTTACAGGGTTCCAAAATTAATTCTGCTAAATTCTGAACTGGAAAGCATGTTGACAATGGAAAAAGACCGGGTACTGGAAATAGCATAAGGCATGTTTTAATAATAAGAAAACCTTCAGTACAATTCATAATCTCTAGCAGAAAGAAATTAAATAGAAGCAACTGATCTTACATTTTACAGAGTATATATACAAACAATGCCAAACAGTCATTCACTGCCAAGGAAAAAACACCTGATGCTTATCAGGAGGTATCACAATAGTACAGAAATAATTGATCACTGGCTGAACGAGACCCACACCCAATCTGACAATCAAAACTGTTCATCATATATGTTAATAAGAAGCAATTGTTCACACTTTAGCTCATTCTGCTCACATTTAGGCTCTTTTGGCTCAGTTAAAACAATTCTGGCAGTTCTATATGATGAAAGCAGAATGTTGACTAGCTCCCAGATGAGAAGGAAATCTGTGCTGTCTTGTGCCAGCCAAGATCTCTGCTTACTGAACAGCTTGTCTGTATTCCAGTCCTTCAAATAAACTGTCACCATCCATTTGCTATTCCACAGAAAGGTCATTATTTTTTGCAACCAAATTAGTATTATTTTTCATTATACCTTTAATAGACCTCATTAAATGTTATTTACTGAACTTCTCTGAAGTTATCCAAGCTTTTAATTAGTCACCATTCAAAAGATCACTAATGTCTAGTGGGGATAAGAGAGTTAGTCTGCACAAATATTGACTTCTCCATAACCTCTTCTGGTTACACCTGAGAATAAGTGAAATGGAAGAGGCTGTAATTCACCTTCTATACAGTCAGTGCTAAAAGCATCAAGACACCATGTGTTGCCACATAAAAATACCTAATATTTGTCCAGATGAGTAACATTACTACAAGCTATAATTAGCAATCAACGAAATGAAAACAGACAAAACTGGATACTGTTCTGATCCCGTGAGAATGGTCTGGATTCAATCAGAGCTTTCCTTCATGTTCATCCTAATCCTTCAGAGCTATCACTGATGGTTTATTTACAATCTTAGATGTATTCAGTTCATCCTTTATCAACCTTCTGTCCCTCACACCAGTGAAAAACTCAGGTAATCATCTATGTTCTACTGATAGATAAAACTCCCTCCCATAAAAAGGACAAGTTATCAACATCTGTTTGATATAAAAGGGCAGGAACGCTACTTCTATTGCTGAAACTTTTAATGTGTACCTAACTCTCTCCTGTCCATCATTTCCAGTATTTCAGGAGCCAGTCTACAGGTTCAACTGCATATGATTTCTTAACTTATGCAATTCAATTCTCTGGGTTAGCCTGTGGCTGCATATCGAATGATTTAGTAACTTACCCACAAGTGATTCTATAACTACCCTGTATGCAGTAGCATGTCTGTGAAGCTGCCACTGAGCACAGAGACTAGTCATGCGGACTTGATAGGAATCCAAATTTGTGACACCGAGGTACACTGAAAATTAAATACCACAAAATTAGATTTACACCTCTAACAAGACATACAAGAAAAAAATGACAAAAAAAATTATGTGAAGAAAATGCAAAACAGGAAGGAAAAGAAAAAAGTTAATCTTTACAACAAAAGTTTGGAACTTAAGTCAATTTAGTTAAGACTAAATAATGAACTCTGCTAAAAATTCAGTTACTACAAATATGTATTAAAATATCATTATAACATCAATATTTCTATCAAAATCTAATTTAAAATTGAGATTTAGATATAGAAAGACTAAATAATACTATATATATGGAGCTAGGGAGAAAAAAAAAAATAGACTTTCCATTAAGGAGATTTATATCTACTACTAGGCAAATACGTTTGGTTGATAAATAACATCTGCTTTATGACCTCTGCCTTGCTAACGTCCAGCAGATTATTTTAAAGCCTAATATAGTCTGATACAAAGAGAGACTTTCATTTCAGTGAAACAATTTGCACACAACTGAGAAAGTCTTCACATGAAAATTTATTCAGGGAGCTGCACAAAGCCATAGTTATAGTGAAAAACAGCCTGTAGAGATCTGAACAGCATGAAATCATTCTTACAGGTTTTGGCTATGCCTGTTAGGGCATCACTGAAGCCTGTTGAGTATGAAGCAAACACTTTAACACTGTACTCCGTTCCACTGAAGAGATTTAGAATGAGAATGGTATTAATATCATCCCCTACAAAGGTCTCCAATGCAGGACCAGGAACTGCAAAAAATGAAATAAATCAGAAAATCATTTGCTCATCCATTGAATTAGCAGGTAGTTAAATCTTAAGACACATCCAAAATTACATGTGCTCCTAAAGCTACTGCTGGTTTTTTGCCTTTTTTTTTTTTTTTTTTACCATACACAAAAACAAAGACACCCTGCTCAGTCCTTGCATGGATAGGAGCCACAACACACTTGGGAAATTCAGCAGAGGAATTCATTAGGGCAGGGCTAGACACTGGCATCTGCTAAGACCCTTTTGTTCTGCTTCAGTGACTTACTACTGCCCTAAATAGGCAGCCAAAGATCTCCTCAGTTTGATGGTGTGCCAGGACCGACAGGGGGGACAGCAGATGCCAGCCAGTAATACAGTCCCTAAGGGGTTCTTATACAACAGCATCGTTTAACACTGTGCAAAAATGATAATGAAAATAGAAAAGAATAAAACTTTCCCAAATCAGAACTGCAAACAGTTCCTTTGTCACCTCTCAGTTGTACTGGATACACTTCAGAAACCAAACAACAGTATTGTCTTTCGACAGTATTTTAGTCCCTTAATGGTCACACATTTGTGTTTCGCTCTCAATACAGACTTAGGTTTTTCTAAAGAAATTTGAAGGATCTTGGGTGCCTTGTCTAGTTGCAATATGCAGGTGAGCAAAGGATGCAACACAGACAAAATAGGCAACGAATAAAATATCAAGCATTTGGGAAGTGTAGAGTGGGAGTAAAAGACAAGGAAACTAAGATTTTGTATTGTGAGGGGAAGGAAGTTGAAGAATGGGAGAACACAGAAGAGAGGAACAGGAAGAAAGCAAAGGTAGCCTCTGAAATAAGTAGAAAGAGTCATGGTAAAATGACATAAAAGGACAGACTGAAAGAGTTCGGTTTGATCAGCCTTAAGATGGGAATTCTAAGGGGGAATTTTACTGCTGCCTACACCTACATAATGGGAGGGAGTAGAAAAGACAGACAGAACGTCTTCTGAGGCAAACAGGAAGATGGTAAGAGAAAATAGGCAAAATTTGCAACATGGGAAATTTTGATTAGATATTAGGAAAAACAGTTGCACAGTGAGGGTAGTAAAAAACTGGAACAGATGCTCACAGAGGTTTTGAAATCTCCATCCTTGGAGATATTACAAACTCGACTGGACAAGATCCAGCAAAACCTGTTCCAAGCTGGCCCTGTTTTGATCAGGGAGTTGAACCGGATGATCTCCAGAGATTGCTTCCAACCTGCATCATTCTGTGACTATGAAACTTTCATATTCAAAACCTGAGACACCTAAGTTAATTGTACTTTCAAGGCTGTAACTGCAACTGTTAGATTTAAGTACAAAATTCAGCAAAAAGATGATGTCAAGACTTTGTACAGTCAAAACCAAATGACCAAAAAAACAATCAGTTTAAAAACTCACTGTTGATAGGTTTGTAGACAATTCTGTAACCCATTGTTGGTGATGGTGGGGCATCCCAGCTGATACGTAATCTGTTGTACCATTCATCTGAGACACGTAAATTTCTAGGAGCAGACAAGGGTACTGAAAGGAAACCAAACAGCTTTTACAAGTTCATCTCATATAAGCACATGCATAAAACTCAAGACATGCACATGAAAACAGTGCGATACCCAGTACTCTCAGATTTACAGGTGAAATTGCCAGGATGAAAGCCTTTAATCAAATTCATCCTTGGCATTATGTCAGTGTATTAATGTTGATATATTTAAGAAAGTTATACCAATAATTAATTAAGAACTTTGTTCAACAAACAATGAATTTTCAATTTAATTCCCAACTTTGTCCCTACATTTTTTAAAAAATGTAAGACAATTCAGGAATAATTATCTTTTATTTACATAGTTTCTTTCAATCCAAGTGGACTAAAGTTTTTAATGTACAAATCATGCTCTTGTGAACACTTAATGCTTTCAAATGGAATCAAAGGAATGATTTACAAGTGACTTACGTGTCTGCACAAATAGCACTT
Organism: Cariama cristata; assembly: GCF_000690535.1. Lineage (NCBI taxonomy): Eukaryota > Metazoa > Chordata > Aves > Cariamiformes > Cariamidae > Cariama > Cariama cristata. The sequence continues at coordinate 2,660 of NW_009594053.1, read as the reverse complement.
CAATTTAGGCAGAAATTATGTAAATTAGGAGAATAATTCAATAAAATTATAGTGTCATGACTAGCAGTGCACAATGAGATGATTTTTTTAACAATATGCAGTAGAGAGGGAACTTAGGCTACAGCTGAGTAATCTTTTGGTACTTGGTCAGAACTCTAGAGATAATGCAATCACTTTTATAAAAAGTTCAGCAGCATTTCTAGTGACCTTTAGGAAGTAATGATCTCACACAAAAGAAAATCTAACAGTACAATGGTTGGTTTGATACTATCCCCGCAGGCATTGTTTACTTTATTTTCTGCATTAGCTGGTTTGTCCTTGCTGAGCTATCTATCAAGGACTTACCAGCTTTATTACTCAACAAGTTTCTGCAAACTCACAGTATTTGAATATAAAATACTATTTGTCAATTTGAAACAACCCATTGTTTATAAATCAAAGAACTTAGATTGATGTAAAGCTCAAGTTGTGCAAGTCATGCAAAATAAGCCCACATTTATACTAAAACATATTACCACATCCAAGGAAAAAAGGCCAAAAGAGTAAGCCTTCCTTCATGCATATCCTGGCCAAAGACAAGCAGAAAGTTTGTACTTACGAGTTTTGCCAGGAGCAGAGACACTGACTCCTTCCCCATCAGAATAGATGGGAGTGATGGTAACTTTGTATTCTGTATCAGACAGTAGAGGTTGAAGCAGAAGAGTGTTTTGTCTTCCAGGCACCATTACCTGGATGGTCAGAAAAGCAGAAACATCAAGCTTAATGACTAGGGCCAAAATCTTTTTATGTCTTACATGATCTGTGACACCACATTCCACTAGTATTACTGTATAGCTTGCATTTTTAAATATTTCTGATGGTCTATGATAAAATGAAATAATTAAATTATCCACACTTTTAACAGATCTACTAGTTATACCTAAGTAAAATAGGAAGGAGAATGTGACTGTGGGTTAATACAGTTTTATATTAAACGTATGAGCCACTCGCATGTGGTATGTATAAAGAACTACTTCATTCATTGATCAAAACTGGACAAAACCATCTAAATACACGCCCATGAAAGATTCCCATGCTAAACAATTACATATATATACTGAAAACACACAAACCAAGTTTCTGAAAAAAGAACAACCAGCTTTTTTCGGTTTTTAGGAGAGAGGATGAAAGCATTGAGAACTCTCTCTTTTCCACTTGTGTACAGCAGAGATCTTCTGCAGAACAATACAGTTTTCAGCAGTGAGAAATATTCTTGACTTTAAGGAAGAAAAAAAATGTGATCCTTTCAGTACGTACAGCACATCCAAGAACATACATGCAATTTAGGGCTTGATCCTTCTGTAGTGAAAAGTATTCTATTACATTTTCTTGTCCCTGATTTTCAGCCAATTGCATCAAGGATTAAAAAGCTTATTAATATTTTTAGGGAAAGGGAGGAGTAACTGAAATTTATATCACTGAAATCAGAGCCAAAAAACTTAAGCATACACCACAGAATTGTCGCGCTATAGTATAAGCCCAAATTCCACAAAACTTTTGGGTTCTGCTTAAGAAATGTACTTACATAAACACTCCCCTAAAAAACTGAACATCTGTGTTGTTTTATTGACATCTGTGTTGCACCTCTCAGGTGCTTGAAGCCACAAGATAAAATACATTCCTTCCATTTAAAATGTGCTTACATTTAAGTATAATCTTACATCATTCCTTATTCAGCAAAGTATTTATGCATATGATTAATTTCAAAGATGAAACGTGGTTAATATGTTTGCTGAATTGTGACCAAAGTTAATAAGACTTCAGAGTATACTTAAATTTAAATAATTTGCAGAATTAGAGCCAAGATACCTACCTAATCTTACAATTTTATAATTTTCTTTAATGAGCTTTTGAGTCAATTCTCATATCCTCCTGATAGCCAGAATTTGAATACCTTTCCTGCAGTTTTAATTTCCTTTTAAAATAATAGTTGTTGAATACTAAAACAGAACTACATTTATATCATCCAATTGAATTTGATTAAGCTTCCCAGAGCTGAAACAATAAATCTGGGATCTGAATTTCAGAAACTTTGGGTAATTGTCAGAAGAACAGTATGATTTGTGCAAGTTTGCCACTGTATTATATACTAAGCTATCATACAGTTGAGGTAAATTCATAAAGCCTGTTTTCCATGTTTTCCAGTCCAAAAGGAAACCACTACATTTTCATACTATAGTTGAAAGAGATGGCTAAAAAGTAATTTTCTACCAAGGTCTCATAAAAGATGAATAAAACTAGAAAGAAAAAAGACTGATTCATATTTCTTTAGAAAAACAATATTAAACTAACTCCTTTTAATATTCTTTTATTTATATAGTCTGATATGGGGCTAAAAATGTCAGCTGCTAGACATCAAAAAAAATTCTATATTTTCAACATAACTGTTCTACGAACAGAAGTGAGTCACATGACAGACACAGGAGGAGAATGATATCGGGAATATTTTTGCATTCTGAGCTATTTACTAAGAAAATAACCTTGAAATATACAATTTAATCTCTTAAATGTATCTACAGAGAGCTATCTCAAAATTTTATAACTTAATTTTTATGGAAACGAAGCATTGCAATAGTAGGATTTCCTCAATTTGAAAAGAAAAAGAAAAAGAAAAAGAAAAG